>NC_056728.1:1647445684-1647510684 GCF_019279795.1 Protopterus annectens
TGACGACATGCGTGAACAGGCGTTCCTTCATTGAAGGTTGCGTTAGGCCCGGCAAGCCAGCACGGAAAACTCTACTGCCAATCATTAGCGGACTGGAGTTCCACTGTGGCGACCCCTAACCGGGAAAAAAGCCGAAAGACACAAACAAACAAACAAACCTTTGTTTTGTACTAACATCTGCAGCAATACCAGGAACTCTCAAGGTAGATTGTGTATATCAGTATTGTCTTGTGTTAACCACTGCATTTCAGCTATATGCATTCCTGCGCCAATATATGGTGCTGCAGGCAAGTATGAAAGTGTAATAGCTGTAGACTGCAAATATACTATCTGCAACTGTATATGGGGTCAGGTAGCCAACCCAATACTCCAACATGGTTTCTACATGTCACAGATATTTCCACCCACTAAGAGTTTATTGTGTACACCTGCATTATATGTAGTAATGTACAGTTTACTGAGTATCTCTGCTATGCATGAATCTCATGCATGTGTGTTCAAGTGTCACTGCAATCATGTGTAAAACTTACTACAAAAACCAGGTCATATTTTGTTTCCAGGTGAACTCTAGGCAAATATTAGTCAGTCAGTAATCAGCAGTGGCTTAGAAGCTCAGTTTGTTAAATGCTGTGTGTGATGTACATTTTTTTTACCCATAGACCATGGCTTGAATCCAGTGACAGATACTAGTAGATATTACTGAAACAGTTATGTATTGTTAACAGATGTTCTCCCCACAGGAATTACAGGTAAATGGATACAGTAACCCTTAGTATGGGTTAATAATTTGTCTGTTCAGATGTAACAGAGTGCTTACAGCATTGATAAGGAATGTGATAAGACATCATAAAATAACTGCAACAAGTGCAATACTAATAAAAGTTACTATATTAAATAAAATGTGTAATCTTGGTATGGCTGCATGCCTGTTGAACCTGTGAATGTTTGCTGATGGTCTAACTCCATGCCTGCCAAGGATGGCATGATAGTCATATACTCTCTGTACTGTACACGATACATGTCTCTCAAGTGTCATGCTGTCACGGACTGTAATCATGTTTGCCTAATCCCTCTTTCACAGATCTATCATCAACATGGTACTTTCAATAGCACAGTCACACTACATCAGTCCACAGTACACCATGGTAGTTAAATAGGTACACCTGACATGTAATAGTCATCTGTAGTTGCGTACCTGCAGATGTTACTGCTTGGCCCATACTGTCCCATGCAGATAGCTTCAGAGGTAGGTACATGTTACAGTAGCTATAGGGCACTGTTATACATAAAGAAAGGGCAGACCTGTAGAGTATATTACAGTACTGTTGCAACCTATATAGCCTGTCCCAGTATTATTAGCATTATTGGACTATATTTCTCTCTCCCCTACCCCTTATTTTCAACATAATATATTATTGTTATACATTGGTTATGGTTTACTATTAACATATGTTGTTCTCTAAATGTTGTGTTGGGCCTTGTGCTTTATTATTGTTATGTATTACAGTGGTGGCATACTAACATATCTTGTTGAATTAACTATGCTGATGGCCTTATGCTGTAACTGTTACTGGCATGCTGTTACTATACTGACGGTTATCTTACTTATTGTTGTGTTCCATATACTATGCAGTGTTTTTTACTGGGTTATTTGCAATGTTCTGGCATGCTAGTATAACTAACTAAATGGTTTGTTCATTACTAACCTATACACATTGAAATACATCAACATAACAGCTTGACTGGGTAAGCCGGTTCCTGGTGACCCACCTACCCTACCTCAGCTAGCCTTGGCACCTGGTCCCAGCATGTCTGGGACACAAGCCAGTGGTGCCCCCACTGATGGCCCTGCTTCACCTATGGGTGGAACCACCTCAGGGGGATGGGAGCAGGGGTGGAGGGGGGTTTATCACCTAGGATCAATTACCAGTGATGGTGGGCAAGATAGTTCATCATGGGTATGAGCAATGCCTGCACCAGATTGAGAGCAGATTTGCCAACCTGGAGGGGCCTGGTGGCCCCAGCCTCCAGCACAGGCACCTTCAGCCCAGTGAAGAAGCAGTGTTGACTGCCCATGGGTGGGGAGCTCAGTCACACTGCTGCCGTCTCGGAGCATGTGGACCTCTGTTTCCACAATACCCTCCCTGTCCAAGATGTTTACCCCTTCATGTGTCACACTGCCCCTGTATGCTGTCTTGCTGTCTTCTCTGTCTGCAGATGCATCTTCTCCTACCCAACTTACCTCCCCACATGTACCTATATCCCTTCCCCAACATTCCACTCTCTCCTTAAAAAAAGGGCACCTGTCCCAGAAAAAAAATATCGTCCCATACATAGTTCTCCATTTTGCAAATGTGTCCACTGGACACAACTAATTATTATGTTAATTAATCAACACATTAATGTTGCCCTCAGCCCTCTCTCTGGGGTGTGAGACTCCTAATTCCAAATTCTTGTAAAACCTGCACAGCTATTGCTGTAGAAGAAATGGAGAGCTATGCTCCTTTCATAAACCTATCCTGCACAATCCCTACCTGCTTTTCAGTATGTTTTTCCCCCTACTTGCCCCTATTTCACCACTTTCTGTCACCTCTTTTTTCTTTTCTTTTTTATTTTTAATGCGGGCTTAAGCGGAGCTAAGCAGCGTGGTGTGCAATGCAAACCCGCTTAAAACGGCTTAAAAGTGCCTTAATCATCTTATATGTGTGTGACAGTATTAAGCACATCTGCAAAATAATCACCTCTGCCATATCTCAAACCCAGATCCCTGTCAACTACAGCACTTTAGCCCACCAGCTTACTCAGCTCTGAGTTACAGCAGGTGTTTCAATCAACATATCCTGAATGCCAATGATACACTAAAAGTACATATATTGAGGAAATTGGCAGTGTACTTTGGACTGTGATGCAGACACTGCACCAGTACACAGCCAAATAAATATTAATGGAAGTATGTGAGGCCTGGAATAGCAGGTATAGCTGTCAGCTGTACAAGCTGTTGCAGAATGTCCACAGTTGTGCCCCCAAGTTTTGGCATGATTTTACAAAAACATATCTGTCTGCTAAAGTACTGGCAAATCATTAAAGACTGAGGTTTGAAAATCATGACAGACATTTGAGTGTCACACCTCATACCCATCAAAAAACATATGCTAATGCAATTCCTGTGTTACAGACTGCATGCATGGACAGATATCTTGCAAATACAGCTGCTGCAGCGGTGACTCAGTAGCTCAGTCTGTTAAATGCCATGCATCAGTACATTTTGTTACCCACAGTCCTAGGTTCAAATCCAATGTGTTGCACTTCAATTACATTCTTGTGACTACAGCAAATAATGACCGAGTCATGCAATTTTTACCAAAACAGGTTGCTGCTACTAAATTAACTGCTACACATGTTAGCAAGTCAAAGGCCTGTAGGTAAGGACACACTGCACATATTCATATAGCCTACCTATATGTCGCCTAGTACTGTCTGAATGACACTGTTACATAACACATGTACCTTAAGCACTGGACTATTATGGGAACCCTCATCCTGGCTCTGCTGTGATGACAGAGCTGACACTGCTCCCTAAGTGGCACATACAGCTTGCTGTCCTCCAACATGTTCACACTCCTCACTATGAGTCCTAGGTAAAAAGCAGCAGCTGCAGGCTGCAACATATGCAGCTGTATGTTAAGCTACCTGCTACAGACCTACTATACCTCTCAACCCCCTAGAACAAGGGATCCACACAACACTCATACATAAATGGGTGGGGCAAAGGTCAAGTGACAGAGACATGTGTCACAGTCTGCCCCTACAAACATACAGAGCTGATAGAGCAACAGCTTCTACAGCAGCATGCATATTCTGATGGGTATGACATTTGACACTCACATGTCTCTTCCCCCTTATTGACCTCAACCCACAAAGTTTAACACTGAACTGCCAGATAATCATAAAGTCATTTGTGACAATGGCCAAACATAACATGGAAAACTGTAGAGATACCTCATAAACCTCAAACGTGGACAGTATTAGTACCTACCCTTTGTGATGCTGTAGACTCCACACCTCATCAAAGTTCATCTCACAGACTAAGAATGGGAATAAAGCCTACAGGAAGGCCTTAAATATTGCACTGTTGCGCCATGTCACTGGCTAATGAAAGTGCAACCCAGCTGTTCTGTATGCAATTAGCAAGTCGGAGCCACGGATTGGTGCACAGGCAATCACCTGCTAATAAGCATTACCTTCAAAAGGCAAGCATCTGCCTATAGGAAACAGGTCTGTAACTTGCCATACCAAGACAGTCTGTGATTTACAAAGCATTATTCTTTAGGATTTCTTCACAAAAGGATAATATTACTCTACCAGGTATGTAATACATGTCCTCATATAATGGGATGCAGATGGGAGAATGCAGTTATGGGGAATAGGGATTACAACAGTAGGCCTGAAGTACATCTCTGGGAATGACATTTAGTTGATAGTCTGCTGTCCAACAGCTACAGGCATGCCTCTCAACTGCACCTACTGTGAATTACATCACATCTGTGTCCCTTTCACTCCCTCCTACAATGGTTGGCTCCTGTACGAATTCTACTGGATTATGTGTTAGACATATTGCTAGTAAGTTAGGGTGGACACAACTGTCATATCACATGATGTACTGTCATTCAGCACCTCTCAGTCTGTGAATGGCACACAGGAATAGTTCAGACATTGTAACATTGTCCATGACTGTCCCTGATGTACTCTGGCTAGGTCACAGTTTAGTCAACATTCGTATATCATTGCTTGAGAGCTAACATAGCTGGCAACCCCCTACAGTAAGACTTCACATCATAACCAGTATTACTGGGGGGGACAGGCCAAACCTCAGCAACAGAGTATACATATTGGTCATACAAACTACGAGTATGAATAGAGTAAAAGACATTACTGTAACATAACTGTTTTCTGAGGGTTCTGGCATGTGGCAGCCAGATTCTCCATATTCTGAGAACAACCATCAATTATTGGCCAATCGCTTGCCAGATGTACACAGGTTTTTGCTAAAAGGACAAGAGATATCAGGCACATGTACACATTTAGCAAACATCTGTGTACTGGAGAAGTATGACGCCTACAGGGAGGATAAACTACAGCAGGTTTGCATTGCTGTCTGTCATTGTAGCACACTGATGTTCCTAGACTGTCCCCGTATACTTGTAATAGCACACACTTATGTGTCTGACAGTGGCCATATGAGATAGTAGTGAGACTTTGCCCACAGGGGACACACCACAGTAGACAGCATTGATGGGAGTGGAGATATACAGCACATCCTGTTATGGCACACAGGGACACAACCGATATTGCCACTATGTTGATGATAGTGACATACATAGTGTGTTGATAGACTACAGGGTATGGCGTGGGAGGTGGCAGTGGATAGTACAGGGCAATTTTAATGTGCAGGGTCTGTACATAGTGGCTATAAATGTATTTGGTCCTGTGATGTGTTCCCCTGTTGTTGGCTTTCAAAATGGATGTATCAAAGGAGGCAGAAAAGATGCTGAAAATAATGTAATTCTGGATGGCCTCAGACTGCATCAGAACAGGACTTGTCACAATTGTGACCAACATGCATCACTGTGGGCTGATTTCATCACAGCAGTCAACCATGTCGGGCTACAGGAGAGAACTTACGAGCAGGTCTGACACTGGACCACAGATAAGGTCAATGCTATTCTGCATGGCAAAGGGCTGCTGCTGTGGCCAGGGACCATGCTGCCACTGGTGGAGGGCCTGCAGCAGAACAACCACTCTTGATGACAGAAGAATTCCTGGCAAACCTGGAAACAACCACCAGCTCCCACGTATCCATCATCCCATATATTGTGGAGGTGGGTGCCACAGCATCCACAGCAGAGATACATCCAGGAAGGCTTCTTGTATTCATCAGTGTAATACTCTATCAGTCATTGTGGCAGCCTCTGCATTCCAGTACACGGGTGTCAGGTCTATCTGTATTGGGAGGTGGTTTGGTTTTAACACACAGTTGTGCACACATACTCAGAATGTCAGCAATGTAGGCAGGATAACATTAGCTGTTGTACATGTTGATATATGCACATATTACCCTGTAACAATGCCACATTTGCTATTGCTGACAATACATCTCCCTCACATTTCCTAGGTATGTCAGGTGTGGCTAGAGTCCAAGGTTCTGTACCTGGTAAGTGTGCTAATTTTGTCGTACAGATCATATATACCCTAAGAATGTTAACGGCTGACATTTTACCCTAGGCACAACTGTTATGCTTAGCCTAAGTGCAATACATGTATGTTCAATTTCAGAGGGGTTAACTGACATGCATTGAATGGGTAATCACAGTTGTGTATTTGCAGGAGCAGTAACACATTTACACTTCTTTTTGAGAAGGTCTATACAGTCTGCTATACAGGAGACAATCACTGACAGATGCCTATTCACCCACAATATGGAGATGGTACATACCTGAGGCAGTGATACTAGAACTGGCATAGTATGCTCAAGATGGCTGCACTGTGTTTTAGGTGTAAGTCTATCACATACAGTGGCATATTGCTTATTGCACAGGTGTATAGTACTGTCTGCATTAACCAGACGTAGCTGCAGTGGATATTATAAAGGACTGGTCTCATCTGTGTATGTTGTAGTCTACTTGTGTATTGTGCATATGATCAGAAATAAGATGTGGTATGTGTAAAGCACTTGTAACTTCTCACCTGTATGTGTATGGGTGTGGCTTACGATACATAATCATGCAGGTAGTAATGTACAGTACTTATTTTGTCTTCCTCCTCACAGGTGAATGTGGGGGTTGGAGTATGCCCCTCTCACAACCTGATGTCAGTGTCTTATCGAACTCTGATGATGGTGGTGGCCATAGTGAGACACAGGTGGGGTTGTTGGGGGCTGAATCTGTCTCATGGGTTAACATCCTATTTTCTCCCCCAGTGTCCCTGCACACAGTCAGTATGCCCCACATATCCAGTCCCCTGTGGTCACAGATATCAGACAGTCAGAGTGTGGTGACATCGAACAGGAGAGTGTGGCAACTATATCATCAGTGAATGTAGACACTATCCATATAGCCAGAGAGCTGGCAAGATCCCACACATGCAAACTGACATGTGTGCTTGAATGAGGACTGCTGCCCATCCACCCCCTGTCACAATTGTCACATCATGGACAGATGCTCAGGCTCATGGATGTGGCACAGTCTGACATCCATGACTCTCTCCACCATACTGGTGACTCCATGGATTGTTTCACTGATGTAGTGGACAGATGGAGGGAGAGACATTGTCAATCCTTGACCACACATTGTGCTGGAACATCTGGTGGGAGTAGGGCATTGGACACTTGGAAGCAACACCATCTGCTGAGAGTCTATGTGGCCATGCACTTGCACACTGCTGTAGTGGCAGCAGTGCAGAAGGAAGGGTGCTGTCCACACCATGACATGGCAGGCCATGGGCATGTGGTCCTGGGAGGTCCCATGTGGGACACAGGCCCTGCAGACACCAGTTGCCATCAGTAACTAGCATCACATCTGACCCTGGCCATGGTGGTGCCAGTGCCACTCTTTGCAGAGCTAGTTTCCTTGTTCATGACCGGAGACTGTGAACTGTCCACTCTGCCATAATACGGTCCACAGCTATCCAACATACACATCTGTAGGGCTAGCACTTGGCTTGACTGTGTACACACATGCACTCAAACATCACTGGCACATGCAGGTCACCAACAAACACACATGGCACTTCTCCATGGCCCACCTAAGCAGCACTCCTTCCTGACTCACACATATGCTATCAACTGTTTAGCACAGCCTAGGCCTCTGGCACCCCCACACCACACTCTGTGCATGTGATGATACCTGTGCCACATCCCTGTCATCCATACCATTGATGCAGGGGGATACAAATATGTGTCTGATGCACAGGGTGACTATATTACATTACATGTATTTTTTAATGTCGTAGTGTTATGGCATGACAGGTGCTGTATGCTGGCATGTGTCATAAGTACACATCAAAATGTGTGTACCTTTGTTGCATGGTGTCAGATTGGTGGTAGTGTTTCGCAATGACAGGAGTCTCACAGAACTGTGCATGTTTCTCTTGCAGTGGTCTGAGTGGCTAAGCTATGGAGACTTGGTGGCAATACAGTGGCACAGGACAGCATGGCAGCACAGCAGAAATATGACATCAGCACGCTACAGCTCTATATGTGCATGGTTATCTACGTACATATGTGTAGAACAGTGTGTCGGGGCAGTGGGGGCAGTTAGCGTAATCTTGGCCTGCTACCCTTGATAAGTGTCACCTGGATGTTCTGTACATACAAATGTGTGTGGTGGCAGATAGCATGTATGCTTTGGTAGATGTGGGCTATTTGGGGCCAGCAGCTAGTGACAGAGCAGTAAAATGCATGACAGTTGCACACCCATATAGCCATATGTGTACTGCTTCATGGGAATATATTTGTGCACACACACACACACACACACACACACACACACACACACACACACACACACACACACACACACACACACACACAGAGTTGCAATTAGTGATATTAGAACCCAGATCTATCTATTAGTATGCACTGTAGCACTATGTAGTTATCACATATGCTAAGGAGCTTATCTGTTTTGACATTGTCAGCCACTGCTGTTAAGGTGGATTACATCAGCAGACCTTGTAAAGGAGACTAATGGGGAAGTTGGCAGGTAGTCACAGAGCCTTAAAATGTATAACCAGTGCACAGAGAAAGGCACGCTGCTGCAAACATATATATTTATACCCACACAAACACACAGTTGCCATTTGAATGATTAGAACCCCCTATCTATCTATTAGCATACACTGTAGCACTACATAGTTATCACATGCACCATGGAGCTTAGCTGGTTTGACCTTGTAAGCCAGCAATGTTAAGGTGGATGACATCAGCAGGTGTTGACAGAGAGGCCAATGATGGGGAGAACGCTAGTCTCAGGCCCATAAAATGAATGGCTATTGACCAGAGATAGACCAGATGGGCATGACTGTACTGCTGTAAGGGGAAATATCTACACACAAACACATGGTGGTTGCTGTGAGATTCAAACCCCTACCTACCTATTATTACACACTACAGCTCGCAGTACAAATTGCACGCGCCACCAGTTACAATGTGGCTGCAGCCACATTAGTTGTGAGGTACGCAAACTGGCCTTGTCTTACACAACCTGTGTGGCCTACAGAGTGAACCTGTTTTATGCTGTTATTATATCTAGTGTCCTAGCAGTGGCAAACCTGTTAATACCCCTGTTATGTGTGTACGGTTACCAGTATCACCATTTCTGGCCATTGCGCTTTGCTAGGTAGACAATTGTCCATTGACAATATGGACTGTTTAAGTCCTGCATTGAAGCTATTGCACATTACACCACCTGCTCACCATTGTTTGTCTACAGGGTGATATTCTGCAAGCACAAGGTTCTGTGGTTAGGTGGATTATGTCATTATGCATTCCCCAGGGATTACCTCAGTGTCACTGCTCGACAGAGGCACAGAAAAATAATGGGTATAGTTCCCCATACTAAAGGGGTGGCCTAAGCCACAAAAAAATGGGCTAGCTAGGTAAATGCCCTCGGGCAGATAGCCTAGTATGAACCTATGAACCTATGAACCTATGCAGCCTTGGTCTTTTACCATCAGACAACTGTTACCTGTGTAGGTGAAGATAACCTCAGCATTCTGCATGTAGACATGGACATTTGTGCACAGATATTCACAGTACACACACACACTCACACACACACACACACATATCTATATATCTATAAATATATATATATATATATATATATATATATATATATATATATATATATATATATAGATAGATATAAAATAGGGATGTCAAGTTAGGTGTAGCTGTGTGTGCATTAAGTAACAGTGTTATATAGCTATATGTGGAGGGTCTACATCACTCTACACCTTTATGCTGTTGTATAGATTATATATATATATATATATATATATATATATATATATATATATATATATATATATATATATGCCATATAATGATGAATAGGGTGATTATGTGTAGGAAGAGACCAATACATATACATAGCTGTCTGTATGCACAAACATATTTTCACATATCGGTTCTTTAGACAGACGAGGCATCAGGCATAAGCTCAAGTTAGCTAAGTGTAGGAGCAAGCCCAGTGTGGCTGTTAGCACTTACAAGGTGACTGCAGGCCAGACCTACCTGTATTCCAGTCAAGGATTTTGTGTACTGCAGCCAATTAGCTGCTGCACCTGATTCAACAGTCCAGCACCTCCCTGATATTTTATCCAAGAGATTCCCTGGCTGTGTGCTGAACGTGATATATGAGAGATACATATCGACTATACAGATTGTAATAGACTGTACATAGTTCTGCATCATATGCATTGTAGGTTTTACATAGCATTGTGATTTTCTGGTATATCATTGGCAAATCATTATAGATTGACATTAGGAAATTATGACAGACATTTGAGTTACTGACCTCATACACACCAGGGAACACATGCTACTGCACAACCTGTTATTTTCTGAACTTTTTAAATTTCTCTGGCCACTAGTTAAACCTTTTTCTTATATTTGGGTCTTTGTCCCACTACTGTTCATAGGTTTGTCCAGATTCCCTGCTCTAAGTGGTTGTAGGTATGCTGGGGTACATGATGTAACACATCACATACAGGGTGACAGTCTTCACACCTCTGACTGTACATCTTTGTTGTTTTCCGGTAATATACTATTACATGGAGTGCACTGAATTGTTGTCCATACTGAAATATTCAAGTGATGTCCTTTACATCCTGCTGCTTCTCTGATTTGTTGCAACCTGCTGTTATACTAGCCATCTTCTTGGTTACTCCGAGCATGTATAATGTCTGTAGTTTTGGGCCTCTGTCCCTTTATTGTCTCTGGCTTTGTCCAGCTTTCTTGCACTAACAGATTATGACATATTGACAGTGTGTGAGACTCATACCATAGGAGTACCTCACATGCAAAAGTTGTAGGTGCAGCCAGCTTTGAACCATGTACACCATCAACCATGCTAATGCACTTAGCCCACTAAGCCACAAAACCACCAGAAAGTGAGTTTTAATTCCTCTCATATTAGCAGCAAAGAGACATATATGCTTTGACCCCTGCATATTGTGGAAAATAGGACATGTAGTCAGGTTGTTTGGAGCAGCCCTATGATTGTGTGGTCTGTTGATATATCCTTGCAGACATGCTCTGTTACTGCAGTTGCATGTGAACACTGATGTGTTGTGGGGTAGGGGACTGTAGCATTTAGAGTTGTGCATCTGTCCTGTGACCCTGCTGTTTGGCAATTCCCATACATACTGCCATGGGTTTTGCTGCCTTGTGGCTTACTGCATATTATAGGCTACTCACTATTGGACAGAGTACCTGTTGTCCCACAAAGCTGTCTGTTCTATGCAAGTAACCCAGTTGCCCACTCTATTCCCTTGCATAATTGCAGCAGGTCCATACATATGCTACCATAGTCTAATACCCCATACATTTGTTGTAAAGGAGAGTGACTTACCTTCTGCACACAACAGTTGAGATACCTGTTTTTCAGGGCTGACTCTGTGTGATGCATGCAGTACACAGCCAATACATAGTAAGGTACAGGTTGTGTGGTGTGGCTGGGATCCTTTTTACTATGTATGTGAGTCGGAGTAAGGTGTCAGTCCCTAGGACCGTAGATTGTCAGTGCATGTGCTATGCATTGCCACTTTGCCAAAGGCAGGACATACTGGGCATGCCTACAGGGACAGCCTCAGGGGGTTCCTCCTCTGAGTCCCCCTGGGAGTGTATCTGTGGGGAACTTGGCACTGGTGGGGGCTGCATGTCCCTTCCCTAAGATGATCCTGCTGCAGCTGTTTCCACAGGATCATATTGTGTAGCATGGCACATACTGTGAACATTTGTGCACATATGGCTGTAGAGTACTGCAGGGTCTGTGAGATATACTGAGGCACCAGAACGTTGACTTGAGTAGCTGAAACACACACTCTATGATGTTCATAGTTTGTGTGTGTGCCTCATTATGGTATTCATCAGCAGGTGTGCATGCATTTCTGATGGGTGTTATCATCCACAGTTCCAGTGTATAGCCAGCATCTCCCAGTAGATGGCCATATGGGATGTCCCCCCTGGCAAACATCTGGTACAGCTGTGATGCATGCCAGATATGGGAGTTGTGATAACTGCCAGGGCTGCCAGCACACACATTCATGATAATGCCCCGGGGTTGATGTAGACTCTACCCTCTTCACTGGGCAGTGCTTTAATGTGTACATGGGTACAGTCTATGGCACCCAGTACCTCAGGGTAGTGTGTTACATGGTAGAAGAGATGCATACTGCTGGCCCTCTCCTCAGGAATGTGGGGTAAATAAATGTGCTCACTGGTAAGTGTTTGCATGGCAGCCAGGAACTGGTGGAGTACCCTCAATGAAGATGCCTGTGAGACCCCCATCATGTCCCCAGTTGGTCTTTTAAAAGTACCTGTAGCTAGTATTCTAAGGGCTACATATACCTTTGTTTCCACTGGGATGGGTCCCCTTTGTTGGCTCTGGGTCTGAGTTAAGGGATGCAGAGCTCAGTGAGTTCTTGTAGTATGTCTCTGTCTACCCTGTAGCACTCTACAATCTCCAGCTCATGTAGCTCCTGGAAGGTTACCCTGGGCCTGAACACTCTTCTCCTTCTCAGTCAAGGCCTATTGTCAGTAGCAGCATCAGCACTGACCTCAGCCTTTAACACATTCAAATGTAGCAGAGCAGTAGCAGCCCCTAGCATTCTGTCTGGTAAAATTCCCAGGTCTGTACTCCATTTGTGCAAAATATGGGGGAGAAATCAGATTGTAGGGTGTATGCATACCTTATTATGCTCTGCTGCAGTTGCAGCCTGTGTGATTTGATAACTATGATGCATTCCACCTGCCAGAAACATCACTGAGGGGGTTTGAATTGCCCAGTGTAAGTGGAACAGGGGTTATCAGTATTTTATACATGATTGGCATTCCCAGGCAATTTCCTTTTTTTTTTTAAACTGTCTTCCCTGTTAAGCACTGTGGCTTGGTGTGCAAACCCGCAGTACTGGTATAAATACTGCTCAGCAGTCTGGGCACACACCCATGCACGTCCACACTTAACATAGCTCAAACTAGCTAAAACACATACTGACAGCTAAACAAAGCATAGCAGCATTGGACACACCCCCTGCCTAGCTGAGTGGTATGCCAAACAAACGGACACTGCTGAGCTCCAATCAGCCTAAACATATAGTGACACACCACCTTTTCATGTCAGCTACCTATTCTGTGGACACAGTATCCCATTTTTGCTATTCTGTAACCCCATCTCATTTGCATACAGATCCGTGCACACAACCTGGATACTTCACTATTCCAGGGCCTGCCTCCTTAGCAACCATTGAGATCTACCATTGTACATACTCCATGCATGGCCCTATAATGTGTTATTCTCACATATTTCTTATTTTTAGTTTTTATATTTTTTAATATTTTTTCCATAATGGCACATTTGTGCACTGCTGAGCACCATGCAAATGCAATATGGGTATTAAAAAATGTATTTATTACATTATTTTGCATGATTTTTTGAACACATAGGGCATAGTTTTGCACATACCTATGCTATGCCTACTATGCAATTTCTGGCCTTCTAAATGGGCTTTTACAGCCCCTGTTCCATTTTCACTTTCTTGTACATGGAAATTTTCCGTTTACACTTTGGACATCAACACAGGATCTTCAGGACTGCCAATCTGCTTGTTGGATCACTCCAGCACCCTCATTTGCATGCAGTTCACCTGCTTATGAGGTGTTTTGCATGCCATGAACACTTCTGTGGCCACAAGCTTGTGCATGCCCCTCTCCTCTGTTTACTGGATTACATGGCTGCTTACTTCCATGTAAGCTCCATGCCACTGTGCCTACATGGAAAATCAATCCATGTAGGCTTTACTGAATTCCCCCCAAGGTCTTTTAGATCCTTATTAGAAGTGTGAGGACTCCAATTGTTATCCTTGACATAATAAAACAATAACGCAAATTCTAGCTATAAAAGAACAAAATTTAAAACTGTTGCAAATCAATTTAACCATTTTGAGAATGGCAGCTCTTAACTGAAGCCCGTAATACGGGTGGGCATAGCCACTATATCTCTGTTAACTGTATCTGCCAACTCTGAGGACATTACACTTTAGAGTAGGAGAAATATTCCAGGATTCTTCAACCCTTTTTGTAGTATATATTCTGTAACATTTACTAACACAACCTTGTAAAATTATGATTTATGTCTGTGTACTCAGAAGACAATGCTTTGTAATAAACTTTTTACATGCACATCAGAGTACCAGCTTAATTGACTTCCATTTAAATTTTTTTTTTCTGTGAATATAGAAAATTCATCTGGGATTAACGGCAGTCATGTCGCTTGATATCTCAGCTTCTAAGCTACACAGACCAATATAGACCTGAGTTGCTGCCCGTTGTTGGTGATATCTCCTGTAAGTTTTTATTTTATGTAAATTGTTTTACCTTGTACTCAGATTGTGACTGAAAAAGAAGAATTTTGTCCTGTTTATACATCCATTTGCCAAATTAATGAATTCAAATAAAATGCAAATCAAACAACTACAAGAAAAAATATTATTGGCATTGAATAGCAGACAGTCCTGAGTTTTTGTATCCTAAAGGTTTATATCAATGATACATGGAAATAATGTTACAATGATAAACTTATGCTTTTCTAGTCAACATTTTCTTCAGGTTATAATTCACGTTGGCATATGTGCTATAAGTTTAAATCTATTTGTGAGAAGATTATTTCTTCCCATTATTAACTATTAAAATAATCTCTTTCACAGAACATATCCTGTTACGGACCTGTAAATAACGTGACAACATTTCTTCTAATTCATTGGATACAGCTTGATGTTAACATTAAATGGTGTAATTAATACATTCACAATTACTATTTACTTATTTTTATAACGAGAAACGTCTTCATTGATTTTCTGTGGAACATTGCCCAGTTTTTAATGAGAGTAATTCTATGTGGGGTCATTTTTGTCTTTACTCTGAATACGTACCCAGATGAAAAAATTTCCCACCAGCATAAATGTTTCATTGATTCATATTTTTGTTTTTTTAGAATATTTTTATTAAATAAGGTAAGATTGATAGGAATAGTCAAAGATATATTATAAAGAAAACTTCAAATAGGGGCTAGCTCTGCAGACTATTTACAAATATCTCACATCCAGCGCTTAGCATTATATGCCGATGGTGGATATGTAGCAGGACATGAAAACAAAATTGCCAGTCTATTATTTTGTTTATTAACTAGGAAAGTTTCACTGATTCAAAACAGATCTTAAAAGGTAAACTGGCCTTACAGCTCTTATGTTCAACAATGACTTTGCATGATGTCAGTAACAGTAGAGAACCATTCACAGTTATACTGTATACAGGATTATGATCAGGTCTTTTATCAAAATCATGTTATTATATATTTACAAAACAGATGTCAAGAAATTCACCTCTAGTAGAGCAGAAAGAAGTGAAGGTGTTTTTTTAGCTCCGCCCTTCAGCCTAGTGCTTGACTTATGAGACTGGCCAGACAAATCAAGTAAAGCCAATGGCAAGGGACTACAAGCCTCAGCAGTTGTCAGTATGTTCACTTAAATAGGGAAATGACTGTTCGAGACAACCAGTTAACATTTTGCGGATGTAGGACAGAGCAATGCAGGAAAAGACATCGGCTCAGGAACCTCCACTGAGACACCCCAAAGACATTTTTTTTCCAACATCAAACAAAACAATACATTTTGTTGAAATTAGAGCAGAACACTATAGTGTTACTCTGTTATAGGATTTACAAATTTCCTTTAA
The DNA here is from genome assembly GCF_019279795.1 of Protopterus annectens. Lineage (NCBI taxonomy): Eukaryota > Metazoa > Chordata > Ceratodontiformes > Protopteridae > Protopterus > Protopterus annectens. Next base: position 1,647,461,697 of record NC_056728.1, read on the forward strand.
GGATTTTATCCAGGGAAAAATATTTTGCTATGGAAAGAACTTAAGTTTATTTCACTAGTCAAACAAAGTTGGTAGGAACTATCAATTACTTGAGAATTGTACAAGAAAGCTGAATTTTAGACATCTGTTTACTTCATTAAACAGACTTAGCAACTGTTTGGTCAAAATGCAATCCCCTTTTGTACCCTGTGTTTTTGGCTTTTGAAAAAAAGTGTGAGAGATATTTGATCTGTTTTTGCTTCCAAACCAAAGTCTGGAAGCATAATCTGATAAAAGCAGACAAGAAAGTTACAAGTAAGTTAAAAGCAGATAGATCAATATGAATCATGAATGCTGCTACTGGAGGGAACACAGAATCCATGGGACCAGATGACATCCTGGGCTGTGTACTACATGAACTACAAAATGAACTGGCACCTCACCTAAGTGTCATGTTTAATCATAGCCTCACCTCAGGCTTCATACCCACTGAGTGGCGCACAGCTACAGTTATCCCACTCCACAAGGGGGATCCACCGTGGATCCTGGGAACTACCATCCCATCAGTCTGATGAGCCTGATCTGCAAGGCCATGGAACGTATTGTCATGAAACTTATAAACAAAGACATTGGCAACCTTCAAACACTGGACCCCACCTGGTTTGGGAAGGGCCGATTGTGTCTTCTGAACCTGACTGACTTTTTTGAATCAGTTTTCAGAGCTGTGGATGAGGGTAAGGTGGTCCACACAGCCTATCTGGACCTTGCCAAGGCCTTCAACACCATCCCCCACTCTGCAATCATAGATAAACTTACTAAGCTGGGCATAAATTCCTATGTCACTCGATGGGTTGCCAACTGGCTTACTGACAGAACCCACACTGTAAAAGTAGCCAACTCCAAATCCAACTTCAGACAAATGACAAGTGGAGTACATCAGGGTTCAGTCCTGGGACCGCTCTTGTTTGGCATCTACTTCTCTGAAGTACAGGCCAACACTAAGGGACTCTGGCTAACAAAGATTTTAGATGACTGCAAACTGGGAACCATTATTGAATCCCCAAATGATGTGGATATTCTACAAAAGGGCTTTACAGAAACAGATGCTTGGTGCCAGAGCCATGGGCTCAAGCTCAATGCCAAGAAGTGTATAGTTATCCCCTTTGGGAAAAAACATGTACCCATAAATTACCACATAGGTGGCAGTAAACTAAACACCAAAAGTGTGATAAGATACTTAGGAACACAGGTGGACAGTGGTCTCACCTTCAATAACCACATCGCCACAACAGTCAGGAAAATCCTTCTATGTGGCACACCTCATCACTAAGGGGTTTTCATCCAGAAAAAAGGAGGTCATTATCCCACTGTACTCATCCTTCATTAGACCCATCATAGAGTACAATGCCCCATTTGGTATCTACCTCACAAGACATCTGCAACAAGTGGAAAGGCCACAGAAACACCTCAATAAAAGAATCACAGGGATAAAGTAGATGCCCTATGCTGACCAACTAAAAAAACTCCAGCAATACTCTGTCACATATCGTCTACTCAGAGGCGATCTCTGCTTAACATACATAAGTCAAACCCAAAGCTGTTGGACATGCTACACTTAAACAAATCCCAATCCAACAGGGCACAAGCTCCAGGGACCTAAACCTTGTCATCCCCATGAACAAAACATAATGGAGGGATAGGTTCCTGACCCAGAGACTCCCCATACACTGGAATAGACTGCCCATACATATCAAGCAGAGTGCCTCCTTGGCCCTCTTCAAAAGGAACCTTGTCGACTGGATGGGAGATAGGAAACTTACCCCGGGGATCACGTCAGTCACCCTGATAGACAGGGGTCCAGGGAAGTAAATATTGTGGGAAGAAATAGCCGGGGAATTGTTATGGCTAGGCTTGTACAGGCCCTAGGGCCAATAGCCTAGTACCAACCTCTGAACCTATGATTTTGAGCATAAGATAAATAACATATTGTCAAATGTTGACTTCTATAAATTAGTACCATCAAATGTTAAGAAAGGAAGCAAACATGCTGATTATTAGTTATTTGATCATTTTACAAAGGGTACTATCAGCAAAGATCTTTTTGATTTTTTAAATATTATCCATCCTAGGTTACTGATTATATCTGGAATACCCAAAGTGCACATGCATGACAAGAAACGCCATCTTAGACCATTGTATAATAAAATTAAGGAACCTAATAGTGACATGTCTTAAACATGTAAGACTGAAAATTATGTTAATACACTGTAATAAACAGTATAAGGCTTGATTATGACTAACAAAATAAAAAAAAAATGTATATCAATTTTTACACAATTTGTTAAAATGTTTAATGTAAACCAAAAAGTAAGAAGGTCACACTGACAAACCTTTGTCTTTTCGGCTTTTCCTGGTTAGGAGTCGCCACAGTGGAGCTCCTGTCTGCTAATGATTGGCAGTAGACTTTTTATGGTGCCGAGTTGCCAGCCCAATGCCCAGCCTTCAGCAAAGGCACGTCCATTCATGCATGTCTTTCGGAGGCCACTCGACCACGGGGAGGACATGCAGACTCCACACAAAAGGCACTCCAGCCATGAATCGAACAGGAGAACCTCTTGCTGTGAGGCAACAATGCTACCGCTGTACCACCGCGGCTTATAGTAAAAATTACAAGAAAAACCTTTGTCATACCTTAAACCTCCTGTAATAGAGGCACATGGGATATATGCAAATGACCCCTTAAGGGCATCAAGTATTTCAGCTATATGGCTTCTGAATGTCCATGACTTTTTAATTTTTCCTTTTTGAGTCTTTATGGACAGATTCAGGCCAACAAAGCCAAATGCCACTAGCTGTAGACATGCATATTTTGGTCTTCTTATGAACATGGACATTCAGAAGCCATATAGCTGAAACATTTGATGTCCTTAAGGGAGGTTTAAGGTATCACATAGTGAACACTCTAAAATGTTTAATGTAGGCATAAGTTCCATGGATTTTGATTTTAGAGTTGGAGCAGAGGGAACAAAGTTGTACTTTTTCATAATTTTCAGAGACTGTTATTTACTTAGCAATTAGTGGTAGCAGAACATGTTCAAGTTTCAACTGGTGTTTCACTATTTTCTGCATTATTATTATTATTATTATTATTATTATTATTATTATTATTATTAATATCATTATGTTCTTGTTAACTGTCCTTGACTTTGCCAAGTGGTATTTCACTTATCGGTATCTAGGCATATCAGAATACTTTGGACACTCCTATATTTAACCTGCTTCAAGTACTTTCCATGGCTTTTCTTGCTTTCTTTTTGTTGATTGGTTGTTGATTCACCATCACCCAACCTATTTCAAAATTAAAATTTAGGCAGATAAGAAAAATAGTAACTGTGTGACATGACTTAAATATGTGCTGACATAGCAGTGAAATAATAAAAGCCTGAGAAAATATATCACCATATTTTCGCAAATGGCAGACGTGCTTGTCAGTGCTAAACTGTTAACTGCATAGTCGTCCTGCAGCCTTTATTCTGTCCAACCTTTACTAACTTTCTGTACTGAAAAAATGATCACAGTTGCTTGATAACTAAGACTGTTGCAGTGCATTTAACATGGAAAAGCCACTGAACATTTCTGAAAGTCTAGAGTCTGGAAAGTTAATACAGACAAATCCCTGGAAAAAAAGACCAATTGATTGCATGAATGCAAAGAAAGAGCAGGTTATGTAGCTTGGGAATGAACAAGGTGTAGCTCTAGCTAATACTGATTGTTTTGTATACAAGTGGATCAGCAATTGAAGCCAGTGCTGGAAAATGTACCACGTGTTGTGGTGCAAAGCAGAACCAGGGAAATAAGATTGTGAATGTAGTTATTTAATTGCAAACAACTTCAATTGTTAATTTATCAGTCATTTTCTTTCATTTCTGTGAATACCTGTTTTACATTTAATTACAACATTTAAAACCAGATATAACATATTTTAATTAGGAGAAAAATTGTAGCAGGATTGAAATAAGGGGTTTATTACTGTAGAAAACATCATGGGCATTTCTCAGCAGCTGTTTTTTGGGCTGAACACAGAGTATATGTGAACTGCAGAACAACAATCTGCACCATAAATGTTCTAAATTAGTAACAAGCTACAGACACTAGCAAGACTCAACTGCAGAGTGGTTGCACTAACAGACTATAATTATTACTATGATTTCCAAGACTATAGTGTTCTTTACCTTACTTTATATATAGGATACAGTGGAAATTTCTCTGATTACCTTCCCAAATTTAATGACTGTATAGCTTGTCTGTCTCAATATATATATACATATATATCCTTTAAGACTTTGTAAAGGAAGTTTATACATGCACACCTGCACACACTCGAGCGGATGCACACACACACACACACACACACACACACACACACACACACACACACACACTTTCATATTTGGCTATAGATTAGTCTTTAAGAATTTAAAGTGTATTTAACTGTGTGTGCTTTGCTCATTTTCATTTGCTTTGGCATGTTCTCCTTGAGAATTAATTCCTCTCAGTGACTGTAGTCTTGAGACATAGACTAAAATAACACTGATGTAGAAAAAGAGTGGAATGAAAACATATTCTTCAAAGAACATTTTGTTTTTTCTTGAAGTTACTTCAATCTTAAAGTATGCATAAGTAAGTGACAAGGTAGTGGGAGTTCTTGGGGCTTGTGCCAGTGTACAAATACTTTATTTTTTTACCTGATGTTTAGATGGTTTGTATCTCTTTTTTTTTTTTTTTTTTTTTTTTTTTTTTTAGAGTGGGGGATCATAACCCTTGGCTTGCTGCATCCACCCTCTCCCCCATTAACCCTGTTTACCATTGTGAAGCTTGAAAAATCCTGCCACATTTCTTATGACAAGATAGCACTTGCTGTTCAGGGAAAGAGAGCTTTCAGACATCTTCAATGAATGAATGAATGAATACATAAATGAATGAATTCAATATTAGTACTTTAAGTCATTTTGTGTCTGAATGGACTTGTTTTGTATTATTTATTTTATTTATATTTTATTTTATTTTACATTTGTTGACCGGGTATGTCTGACTGAGCCATAGCCCATTTTCAGCAGAGTCCCGGGGAGAAAAGCTCCATAAAGCTCCATAATACAGTAAAAATAAGCAAATAAGCTAATGTTATACAAACTGGTATAAAAGACTAAAAACACTAAGTATATATATATATATATATATATATATATATATATATATATTTTTTTTTTTTTTTTTCAATAATAATTCTTATATAATTATTATTTTTCAATTTGTTCATACAAACATTTGACCGGGATATACACAGGTAATTTCCAAACAATACTACTAACAACAATCCTACAACATATGTACACTATATACATGAATGCTTCCATTTTTAACAAAAAAGAACATATGAAGAGTCCTATCAGTAGGTATAATATCTTATAATAATTTGATTTCTGATAAAATTTGACTTTATAGTATTTATATCCAAGGGTTATCCTGGGTTCCATACTCGTTAATACTACTAATTTTCAAAATTTTTAACTACGTTAAAGACCTATATTTTTCCTGGTCCAGGGGTATAGTGGGTAGGCACTGGTATGGGACGGGATTTCAAGAATGCTTTCATAAAATATATCTGTTTAATACTCAACTGATTCTATTACACTATCTCCGATTTCTAGAATACCTACACAAAAGTATTTTAACATTGACAAACAAAGATTGTTGTACATGTTTGAATAAGCAAAAAAAAAAAAAACGTATATATGGTAATTCTAGGGTTAGGCACATTCAGTTCGGACGATAATACATCGAGAAAGGTGACAACAGAGAGTAGGCTAGTGTTTGAAGAACTTAATCAGTAACAATTTCAGAGAAGGAGAGGAGAGAGGCGGTGTATAGATGGTAGGTAGGAGGGTGAGGGAAGAAGTAGGATAAGGGAATCTGTAGATGATTGACAAGAAGGAAGGAAGGACTAGGAGAAGGAAGGAGGGAAGGTAGGTAGATCAGACGATGATAGTGGTAGACGGAAGTATGTTAGTTGAATGGTTGTAGTCAGGGAGGATGACAGCAATGGCAGATCCATTGCTGTTTGTACTATTCTTTTGTAGCCAAATTAAATTGTTTGGGATTTGTCAGATTTCTGATTTTCAGAGGGAGCTTGTTCCAATCCATAGAAGGGTAGTAGCTGTATATGTTTCGACCTGATTTAGATTTGGGTTTATAGATATGTAATAGATCAAGGGATGAACTCCTGAGATTTCTAGCTGGTGAGTAGTTAGATATAAGAGAAGACAAGGCAGGACAGTATTCTGGCTGGTACAAAATTGAGTGTATGGTTTGAAGCTGTGTGAGCTGAAGTAGGTGGGGTAGTTCTAGCCACTTTAAGTGTTTCAGGGATAGACAGTGGTGGGATTTATAGGTTTGCTGAGCTGCAAATCTAGCAATATTGCGGTATATTGATTCAAGCTTTGATAGTAGAGTAGAGTTAAGATTATTAAGGATTTGGGAGTAATAAGTTAAGCAAGGTAGAAGGTAAGCATGCGTAAGTGTGGTTCGAGCTTCATGGGATAGAATTTTTTTATTTCTGCATAGGAGTCCTAGCTTCTGAGGATTTTTTTCGATGCAATTATTAATGTGGTGGTCGAATTAAAGTTGGTCGTCAGTGGTGACACCTAAGAGTTTTGTACTTGATTCTACTAGAATAGGGATATTATTTTGAGACATTATAGAAAAGGAAGCTTTGATATGATTGTTTGTTTTAGGGAGAAAGAGTAGCAGTTTTGTTTTTTTTGGGTTAAGGATGAGCTAATTGTTGGAGAACCATATCTCTACTGAATTAAAGGAAGATTGGGTGGCAGCTAGGAGTTCAGAGGGGGATTTAGCTATTGACATATTGTATTGACATATGAAGGCATATAATCAGTTTCATGTGGTCCCCCACCCCCCAACTTTCATGACTGCACCTTAAAATCATTTGTTCTCCTCATGCATGCCTGGTAAAACTATTTGGGGTGATCTGAATGTCTGCTTACAGCTATATGTAAATGTAAATATTTTTTGATTTAGTACTAGGTTAAAGTGTGCAGAATGGTAATATACAGACCTCTTCTTATCCAGCTATATCTCTTCATTTTCACCCTGTTTTGGTAACATATTTTAATAAACTTTTAGGTCATGTTCTCCTTCTTACCATTACACAGGCCTTTTGCTCCATTCAATTCCATGACCTCCAGTATCTCACAGCACCAGGAAAGGAAGGCAGGGTTCATGACTGCTAATGCCAAAGACGGATGGAGTTAGGAGGTGTTTGACTGCTGTTTACACTACACATGTAGTTCAAAAGGTACAGTGCAGTGTTGTGATACTGTGAGTATCTGCTTCCAGACAGTAGTGACTCTGCCTATGGTTCTCACGATGCTCCCATGTCTCCAGTGTGAGATCTGCACCTAATCGTCCCTTATGTAGACTTGTTTTCACAGGACACCAACAACATCTCTCTTTGTAACCAATGAACTTGCATTCACCATTTGCTGCAATCGTTCTCTCACTGCTGCTTATGCATCTTTTCCATCTTTGTGCTTGTTTCCTACCTTCCCTGTAACTAGTCTAGTCCAGATACAGATTTGCTGTATCCAGGACTGTTTGTAAGCTTCTGATCAGTGCCAAAGTCTGCTCTTCAATTTTTCCCTTAGATCTACTAGTTCTGTCCTCTCCTGCACTTTTACTAGCTTATTAGTCTAGCACTTTACCAGACTTCTTGTAGCAATTATTGTAGCACACAAAAGTACTATTAGCACTAAACATTTTACAAGCAAACAGCTCCAGTACTTATTATTAATGCCCACCCCTACAGGCAATGTCTAAAGGTCAGTTCCCTGTGCATTCTCCTATTAACCTGGTGAACTTGGGCATCTTGAGGCAATGTAACAACTGCCTCATGTACACTGACAACCCTCTCCTCTTACCTCCCAACACTCAGACTTGCGAGAGATGCACTTATATATCCAAACTGGAAGCCACACACTCTCCAGCCAAGACCAGAATAGCTGGTCAAGAGGAGAAGGTCAACACTTGCACCACACCACATGGAACACATAGACCTCAATTACACACACCATCACTGCATTCACATAAAAACAAAAACCACACACTGACCTTTGCGGAGGCTCTCAATAAAAATCTACCCAAACAGCAGAGACCTCCAAGGCAGAAACGCACTCAACCAACACAACACTAATCATGAGACACATAACTCTTCTAAACAGCATGCCACTCAACCAAAGCCCCTAAGGCAAAACAGCATGCCCAACACACTAGTCATAGTTGACTTGATAGTGAGGCACACTAATGTTTCACTCACTAGGTTGAATAAGGGGAAAGTAACAGTCAGCGGCCTGTCAGGCATGAGGACCCACCACATAATGCACGCACTCAGGTCCCTCAACAACAAGTACAAATATGACTCTGTCATTGTACATGTGGGTGTGAATGACCTGAGATGTACCTCCCTGGACTACAAGAGAAGAGACATGGAGGAGTTTTCGGATTATTTATCCCAGGTGGATATGAGCTTGCCCTGAGCAGCATCCTACCATCACCCAGAATGATACCACAGTGCAAGTAGAACATTTTTGATTTCAACAATTGGCTAAGTTTCTGATGTCATTCTAAGGAGATCCAGTATCTGTCTGCCTGGGATGACATGATTGACAGACCTCAATGCTTTGCCCGACATGGCCTGCATCTGTCACCCCTGGGCTTCCAGATACTGGCCAAGGCTCTTGCCAACCTTATAGTGCCTTTTTTAGGCCATGTTCGAAGGACCAAATTACCACCATAACAGCTACAAAGAAATGCAATCTGAGGGTCATGCTGCTCAATGCCTGTAAACACTGTAATGCATTCCTAGCCTGTTTGTGTAAAGATACTAAGTACTGTTGCCTCACTCTTCCTAATCCTGTTCTGCCAGTGCCTATTAGTATAGGAACCAGCCTGTATTTACTGAGAGAATGCTATGTTAATGCCTGTTTTTACCAAGTGAATGATATGTTTTTGTTAGTGTTATTTTGTGACTGAAATGCCTGTACTATTACCCTAACTATCAAAAGATGTTTTCTCATCACTAAATTTTGTTTTTTTCTCTCTCTCTCTTTAACATATCCAGCTTCCCATTCTCCTATCCTGTTCTAAGATTAAGGGTCTACTTGCCTGGAGAATAAGGACCCCCACAAATATTACTAGCCACTCATCCTTAAAACTACAGAAACTTGCTATCCTAAAGTCAAAAAGCCTGCTACCAAGAGAAGCAAGAAAGTACATGTCCCCAAACCTAGCAGTAAAGTTGTAGTTTTACTAACATAACTTCTATGAGTGTTATATTAAACATATATACTATTAAATACATAAATACCATTAATTATAAAGTATTAAAACTAGTAACCTAGCCAGGATACCCAGCAGCCATACCCCTCTCCACTCCTTAATAAACAAAACTTTCTGTCCCTGTGCTGCCTCCTGCAACTGTTAACACAGCCTTTCCTATGTCTGTAATAGCTATCTCCTATCTCTAGCTCAGCTGTAACATTATTTCCCTGTCCAGGTTTCTCCCTCTGCTAGGCTTGTTTCTCACACTCCTATCTTTTCTCTTCCTCTTAGAATCTTGCAATACATATTTCTGCTGTTTAAGACTGCTCTTACATTCCCTAGTCGATCCACCAATTTGCTTAATAACTGCACCCAGCTATTCCCCCTACTATCAGTAACACAGAATTTCCAGCTCTATACTTATCCTTTCCCTCCTGGTAGCAACCCAGCTACCAGCACCTCACAGATTGTTCTTTCAGACCCTTCTTCATTTACTTGTATCCTGCTCCGTTCGCCCTGTGGGCTCACTCCGCTCCCCTACCCTGCCCCAAATTCTTACCCGCCCCCACCACTCCTACATTTATTCTTCCCAACCCCCCATCCTTCCTAAATAACCAATAGATACTTTTCCTCCTTACTCCACCCACTTATAGCCAGCCCACTTACTTACATTCACTGTATCCACTTCCCTAATCAATTACAGTCCCCTCCCCTTCTTACTATTCTAAGGAAATCTGTTCCTCTTCCTAAACACTCACTCCTGTATAGCCTTTTGTTTGCTCCACAACTACATATAATATTTCTCCCCTTGCACAAACATGCCTTCCATAATCCTCCACACCCACCCGGCCCCCAGCCTTCTCCTTGTTTTACTATTTCCCTTATGTTATACCACCTCATTCTCCTCCAATGCCTGCCCAATTCTACCTACAAAAATAATCTCCATACACACCAACCTTTACCCTTACTCTTACTCTCACTTCCACTCTATCTTCCCTTCCCTCTTCCAGCCTAAGCCTCTACACCTATTCCACACTAAAATCTTCTCCACCTGCGCTACAAAACAGACACATAAACTAATCTTAGATCTTCCTAAATTCTTAGTTTTCAAATGCAAATGGTTCAAGATTAACTCCTTTAACAACCTAGTCTTAGCCGGTGATATCCACCCCAACCCCGGTCACAATACCATTATTAATACCTCCCCCCCTTGTACCTCCCACCCCCTACAACTCCATAAAAATCTTCACAATTAACACCCAGAGTCTCAACAACAAAGTCTACCAATTTCAAGCTTGGCTAAGCCATAACCAACCAGACATCCAAGCCATCTCTGAAATGTGGCTTAAACCCCATATGTCCGATTCAGAGATCCTGCCCCCAGGTTTTCACATCCTTGGAAATGACTGCTTTAATAAAAAAGGTGACCTACTTACCTTAATTCCCCTCCAAATTCCAATTCCTCAATTCAATAACACTGAACTTACAGCTGGACTACTAAAACTGAACAAACATAAAAACATCTGCTTTATTGCACTATATATATCTCCTGGTAACAACATCTCTATCCTTGAAGATATCCTCCACTGGGCATCTACTAAAATTAAATACAAAACCTACATTCTAGATGATGCTAATATTGACTGGTACTAGGTCAATAGTCCCTCTCCATCCATATCCACTAACCTCTATAACTTCACTCAAAAAGTCTACCCTATCACTCAACCTAACAAAACTAACCCCCATGGATCTACTATTGACTGGATCCCAGTCTCTGATCCAAATAAAATAACCAACTCTGGCACAATTCCTGATTACATTAGTGACCACCTCCCAGCTTTCATTCAATGCGCAACTAACTCTTCTCCTCACCAGCACCAATACATTCTCACAAGCAACCTTAGTAACTTTAACCTCACAACCTTCTCCAATATGCTTAAAGAAATGGACTGGCAAATTCTAATAACCCTCCCACTTGACAGTGCTATAGACTACTTCAACTCTGTCTTCCTAGACACCCTAAATTCTGTAGCCCCACTAAGAAACAAAAGAATAAAAATTAATACAGCTCCTTGGCTATCCAAGCATACTAAACATATTATGCACCAAAGAGACAAATTGTGGAAGCTTTACCAAAACAATTACCTGCCCAATACCTTATTTCAATACAAACAACTTCATAACCATGCAAAACAGTTAATCATCAAAGATAAAACATCCTACTATATTAGGCTCCTGTCTAATAACAACAAAAACCCTAAGAAATTCTGGAAATCAATAAATTCACTTCTCAATCCTGGCTCCAAGAATAACCCCTGTCCTGATCCTAGTAAATCAGACCTTGAAATCAGCTCAGATTTTAATTCATTTTTCATATAAACAATATCAGACCTAACCAAGGCATTCCCCAACAACAACCTTCCAGTCTCTCACTCTTCCCCATCTAATTCCCCTAATAATCATTCCCTTATGTTTGACCTCAAACCTGCCTCCACTAACTTTATAAAAAAACTTCTATGCAAACTTCAACCTTGCTCTAATGCTCCTGACAATATTCCCTCCTCTTTCCTAAAATGTGCTGCTGATGGTATAGCTCCCCCAATCAGCATCATTATTAACAGATCTTTAAAGGAATCATATGTCCCCAAACTGTGGCGCTCAGCTTATATTCTTCCTCTCCACAAAGGAGGCAAAAACACCAATATTTCAAATTTCCGCCCTATTGCACTGCTCTCACCAATCTCTAAAATCCTTGAAAAGTGCATCCACCTCCAACTTATGCTTTTTCTAACCCAAAACAATCTTCTTACACCTACCCAACATGGCTTCCGTCCAGGCTCCAGCCCATAACCGCCCTACTGTCTTTCCTAGAAACTGTCAATCTAGCCCGAGATTCTGGACACCTGGTCTCTACTGTATTGCTAGATTTGTCCAAAACTTTCGATACTGTTTCCCACAAACACCTCCTCTCTCATCTCTCAAATCTTCATCTCTCACCAAGCACTTTATCCTGGTTCTCCAGCTACCTATCAGACAGATCACAGTCAGTCAAATGGAAAAACTCCACCTCCCCCTTCTTAGCTACTCCTACTGGTGTACCTCAGGGATCTATCCTAGGGCCAATGCTTTTTAACATCTTTATTAATAACTTTCACTCTGCAATTCCTGATGCCAAAATCATTCAATATGCAGATGATTCTACCTTGGTCTGCTCTGCCTCTAACCTCTCTGAATTGCTCACTAAAACCCAAACTGCTTTTCAACCACCGAAAACTGAATGCGCCAAAACCACCTCTCTCTCAATGCCAATAAATCTAAACTTTTACTGTTCCCCCCAACAAAGCCTCATTCCTATAACAAAGATACTTTCAGAGTCCTGAGTCAAACCAACTCACCTATAGAAGTGGTTCCATCTGCCAAACTACTTGGCATTACTATAGATGAATACATTAAGTCTGACATCCACATTCTGCAAAATATTAAGAGAACCCACCAAAAACTTGGTATGCTATACAGGAATAATCACTTTTTCTCACACTCTACTAAGCACACTCTGGCCACTACCTATCTTCTGCCCTCCTTACTATACGGAGCTCCTCTCCTAACCAGCCTGTCCTCCTCCATCACCTCCAGACTAGAAAACTGCTATAATAAAATCTCTAAATTTGCCACCAAATCCAAACATTCCACCCATCATTGCCTTAACCTACAATCCCTGAATTTGCTAGAACTCCCAAACTACCTAAACTACCTCCAACTCACCAGTGCTCATAGACTCATATTTTACCCTTCTAAATGTCCAGCTCTAGCTAATATCCTTCCCCCTTACACCCCTAATAGAACTCTCAGATCTGAACATCAAAACTTATCCATAAGCCCAAACGTCCTGCTGGCCAACTCCTCCTCTCTTTCTCACTAGGTAAAAAATGGAATTCTCTCCCCTCCACTCTAAGAACTATACCAAACTCAGAAAACTTCAAAACCCAGCTTTTCAAACACTTGTCCACTAAATGGAAATGTACCTGCCTTCACCCTACCTAAATCCACCCAACTACTTGCCCATAAAATGTTTTTGTTTCTTCTCTCCCAGGTTCCTAAGCTCTCTAAATCTCCCATAGCTTGTTTTTCTATGACTGTATCCAAGCTCTCTTCAATTCCTAGAGCTACCTACCCCTCATCACATCTGTGTAAATATTGTAAATAGTTTAATACTTTAAATGTGTACTTGTAAAGGTTTCATATTTCTATCTTAAAGGTGTGTTTGTAAAGTGTTTTCCCCACATACTATGCAATGAGTGCTCACATAAATGAACCTGTATAACCCTTAAGATCATGTACAATGATGTTTGTCTGACTATTGTGCAACACTGTATGTACATTTGTTGCAAATTGTTCTAGATAATGTATCTTTACATTTCTGTATTACTATATCTGTACTGTATTATGTATTTGGAGCTTTTCTCCCCGGGCCTCCACTGAAAATGGGTCCCTTGGGCCCAGTGAACTTCCCCGGTAATCAAACTGGAAATAAATAAATAAATATTCATAAAGGATGCGCACACTTCCAGACTAGTAACCCAACATAAGTCATCTGAGATACTTCAGGTGCAGCTAATATTGGGTAAGACAGCGATTCAGGTCATAGCCTGCTATAGGTCCCCAACCATGTACCAAGACTCACACTCTATGTTCCTAAACACCCTGGAGAATATTAGGGTCCAACCTAACACTCTCATACTGGGCAACTTCAACTACCCCTCCATTAACTGGGAAAACTACTCCCGTACCAATATACTTGCCCAATGTTTCCTGGAATTCATTAATTCCAATGCCCTGGGCCAGCTCATTCTGATCCCCACTAGATGTAGCAACATCCTTGACCTGGTTATTACTAACATGGGCGACCATTGCTCTACACCAATAGTCAACTCCTCCCTAGTTAGATCCGACTACAAACTAATCACCTTGGAAATCCTCCCCCCCCCCCACCACCACAGAGGTAACCACCATGAAAAACTTCTCCAATGCTAAGTTTGGGCTCCTTAAAACAGAGGTGGCAAATTTCACGGCACCCATGCAAATGGATATCAGTTGCATGGCTGCCAAATCATACACCAATGCACTGTATAAACACATACACAGATGCATGGATCTCACCATACCGAAAAGAACCAAGACACACTCTTCCAAAAAAAGGAAGCCAATCTGGTGGTCCCCTGCCATAAACAAACTCGACAACAGAAGGAAGAAACTGATGCAGAATAAGGTAAAGTCCCAAGACTGAAAAAACTCCTGTATCAGCCTCAACAACAAGTTGAGATCAATCATCGAATCCTCTAAAGCTAGCTATGAAAACAGAATTGCAGCAGATAGTAAAGATAACCACAAGGCCTTCTATAGTTATGTAAAGAATCTCTATGGCAATACGCAGATTTGCTCTGAGCTACTGCACAATGGTACCTCTTATACTGAGCCAACAGATATTGCCAATATACTGGCCGACAGATTCAGTGCCAACTTTACCCCTCCCCCCAGGGACCAGTTACAATACCAGTAGATTGCCAGGCACCGAGTATTACTGCTGCACAGGTTAAAACAGCACTGTCCAAGGCCAAGACTAGAGCTTCTGTGGGATCTGACAATATCCCTGGCTGTGTTCTACATGAACTGCAGAGTGAACTGGCACCTCACCTGTGTGCCCTGTTCAATCACAGCCTCATCTCAGGCTTTGTCCCTACCAAATGGTACACTGCTGCAGTCATCTCTCTCCACAAAGGAGGAGTGACTACAGACCCTGAGAACTATTGCCCCATTAGCCTGATGAGTCTGATATGCAAAGCTATGGAACGCACCATCATGGACCTAATAAACAAGGATATAGGGAATCTCCACACTCTGGATCCCACACAGTGTGGTTTTGTGAAGGGTAGATCATGCCTGCTCAACTTGTTCAACTTCTTTGAGTCAGTCACCAGAGCTGTGGATGAAGGCAAGGTGATTCATACCTTGATCTGGCCAAGGCCTTTGATACCATTCCTCACTCAGGAATCATAGAAAAACTCACCAAGCTAGGCATCAGCCCCTATATCACTAGGTGAGTTGCAGACTGGCTCACAGGAAGAACCCACAGTGTGAAAGTAGCTGACTCCAAGTCAAACTGCCGACCAGTCATGAGTGGAGTCCCACAGGGTTCAGTCCTGGGTCCTCTCCTGTTTGGTATCTACTTCTTTGAAGTCTAGGCCAACACGAAGGGACTCTGGCTGACAAAGTTCACAGATGATTGCAAGTTGGGAGCTATTATTAACTCCCCGAGTGATGTTGACATCCTACAGAAAGGCTTCACTGAGACCAACGACTGGTGTCAGAACCATGGTCTTAAGCTCAATGGCAGAAAATGTGTCGTCCTTTGGGAAAAACCCAGTTCCCATGATGGTAGTCCAATGAACACAGAAGGCATTATAAGAGATCTGGGAACACAGATTGACAACAACCGCTCTTTTGACCACCACATTGCCACTGTGGTCAGAAAGTCCTTCTATGCGGCACATCTCATTACTAAAGGTTTTGCATCCAGGAAGAAATAGGTCATTGTCTCCCTCTACTCTTCACTCATTAGACCAACCATTGAGTACAATGCCCCATTTGGCATGTACCTCACTAAAGACCTGCAACAACTGGAGAGGCCACAAAAGTACCTCACAAAGCAGATCCTAGGCCTTAAACATGTCTTATATGGACAGACTAAATAAACTCCAACTATTCTCTGTCTCATATTGCCTACTTAGAGGCGATCTCTGCTTGACTTACAAAGCCATGTCTGACCTAGCTCTATTAGAAATGCTACTTCTAAAGAAATCCCAATCCCTCCACACCACAAGCTCCAGAAACTTCAACCTCATTACCACAATAAACAGAACATGGTGGGGGGACAGGCTCATAACCCAGAGACTGCCCATGCTAGAGAATAGACTTCCCATACATGTCAAGCAGAGGACATCACTGGCCCTCTTCAAGAGAAATCTTGATGAGTGGATGGGAAGTAGAAATATCACCCCAGGGATCACTGCAATAGCTTTACTCGACAGAGGCACTGGGAATTAAGGTCAGGTGGCATGATGCCAGGGTAATCCTATGGGCTAGACTTGAAAAGGCCCCAGGGCCATTAGCCTAGTACACACCTATGAACCTATGAATCTGTAGTATACTCCAGTCCCAAACCTTTTTACTATGAAGCACACTGATGTTTTGGCATATTTCTGATATACGGTGATCTCTCATTTTTTTATCAAGTTTGCAACCTTCCTTTTCTCCTTCCTTACATTTTTCCCTTAACATATATTCCAACGTTGCACAAAGGAGCAATGTTTAGCATTGTTTACTCACAATACATGCTTCCCCATTTCAGTTCCTGGCTGTATTACTTTCTGTGTGGAGGCTACTTTTTCTCACTGTGTCACAGTAGGCCTCATTCTGGGTCTCTAGTATTGTACAATGTCCGAAAGATATTCTAATACTTGAATCAGTGACTTTAAAAATTGTATGTGTGTATGTAGTGAGTGAGTGAGTGAGTGAGTGAGTGAGTGAGTGAGTGAGTGTGTCAGACAGTGAGTGAATACTGTGTGTATAGGGTTATTTGTATACCTTTATGCTTAGTTTGCCAGGATAAGCTCGATATTTTCCTGTAGACTTGATTTTGATAACAATTCTGTCTTAAGTAGAAAAAGTGAATAAATGAGCAAACATTCCTATGATATCAAATGGTATATTGCCATTATTTAGCCCACATACTTTCACATAACATTTTTCAGTTTAACCTTCTTATCCTATTTTTAACATCTCTCCCTAATCCTCTTATTTGGAAGAGGCATTCATGTTAAGCCCAAGCCCCAAAATAAAGAACACCTTGTGTTGAGTTAGCTCTGAAAGAAGTAAAGCCATGGAGCTACAATGTGCAATTAAAAAAGTGGCACAGCAGATAGCATTGGGGGTCTCACAGCGAGAGGTTTCCCTGTTCAATTTTCTGATGGGGTGACTTCTATGCAGAGTCTGCATGTCCTTCCTGTGTTCTCTTGGGATTCTTCCAGTTGCTACTGTTTCCTCCCACATTCCAAAGACATGCAGTAGGTGAATTGGACACTGCAAATTAGCCATAGGTGTGAGTGTGCTTGCTAGTGTGTGATGTGGAAGAACAACTGTGGCAGGGTTAGCCACCTGGCAGTGTGAACCTTGGCTATAGATGATCAGCACTACTGAAGTGACATCCTGACCCCACATACAAAAATGCGAAAAAAGGGTTGCGAATGGATATAGGTGGCTTACCTTACAGTGAACAGATACTAGACTGTCATATGCGTGGTCAACACCATTTGGTTGACAGAAACAGATTGTCGACATGTTCATGAGATCATGGAAAAGGGAGTATTCTCAGGATTATACAGTGTCAGAGTTAGTATATATAATTAGCAGGGTCACTTGTCGTCCTGCAAAAACACTTGATTTTGGTTTCACCTGCTCCAGGGGTAATCCTCAGTGCACGCTCAGCACATGTTGATGTCCCATTTTTCAATATTTTTACATCAGCTTTACAGACGTCCACCTACTGTCCATTCAATGCAGACTACAACATATATAGATAGATATAGATACAGATACAGATATAGATATATAGATATATAGATACAGATATAGATATAGATATAGATATAGATATAAAAGGCTGTCAAGCTACTCCCTTCTGTCCTGATGATGACATTAAATCCTTATTAGCATTTGTCTCCCAGATATTATGTCTGTCATTGACATTTGAATGAAAGTAGATTTCCATTTCTTCTTCTTCAGAATGGACATGCTAAGGATAAGAATTTCCAGAAGAATCCTACACATAATAGTAGGAATGTTCCCTTTGTCCCGGTCCCCATCAATAAACACATCACACAAAATGATGCTTGACGACCTTGATTAAACTTCCATAAGCATAACTTTGACCAATATTATTTATTAATCACAGTATAAACATCCATATAACTGTTATTAATCACAGCAAAACATCCATATAACTGTTAACTAGGGCAACGTGGCCTCACTCACTCTGACCAAATAAGCACCGTCCTTACCTACAGTCACTTATTTTATTCATCAAGCAGTGTCCCATTGCTCACTTTCATTTCCCACTTATTGATTAAACATCCAACCAAATAAGCACCGTCCTTACCTCCACTCACTTATTTTACTTATCAAGTAGCGCCCAACTGCTCACTCTCCTTTTCCAACTCATTGAAATGAGCATCCAACACCAGAGGGGGAACAGAAGAGGGACAAATCTGCCCCTCTTTTCCACCCACCAGCCTGACCAGGCTGTTCTCCCTCCTTCCTATTAAAATGTCCAACAAAACCTTCAAAGCATACCTAACCGTACATTAAAAAGGGGTGAAGCCAAACATCATTTGGTGTATTCCCTCCTCTCTGAGCCAAACTGAATCCCTGTCATCAGCCTCTTAAAGCCCTATCATATAAACACCCAAGGGTCTATATTATAACATCGAAGTTACGGAACATCGAATACAATATGGTTGACGCCATATTATCGAAGTTCCATAACTTCGCAAAAAAAATAATTAAAACTTTAAATGTTTACCCTAACGGGTTTAAGCAGGGGGGCAAGCCCCCCTGCACCCCCCACACTCTGCTACTTAAATATACCAACTCCGAGATTGCACTTTAATGTAGTATGGTGTGGAAAGGGAAGATTTCCCTTTCTTGCACTGTAGCACGATCTCGGAGTTGGTATATTTAAGTAGCGGGTGGTGTGGGAGGTGCAGGGGGGTTTGACCCCCCTGCCTATACCCGTTAGTTTTTTTTAGTTTGTTCTAAATTTTATTTTATTGAATTTCGACTGTTTAATGGTTCGATGCATAAAGTTCAATCATTATGCATTCAATCCATTAAACAGTTGAGATTATAATATAGACCCAATACCCAAAGCAGCCAATTATCTGCCGCGGTGGTGCAGCGGTAGCATTGTTACCTCACAGCAAGAGGTTCTCCCATTCAATTCTTGGCTGGAGTGCGGAATGTGCCTTCTGTGTGGAGTCTGCATGTCCTCCCCGCGGTTGGGTGGGCATTAGAAAGACATGCGTAAATGGGCGTGCCTTAGTTGAAGGTTGAACGTCTAGCTGGCACCTCGGCGTTCGTGAAAATCTACTGCCAGTCATTAGCGGACTGGAGTTCTGCTGTGGCAACCCCTAACCGGGAAAAGCCAAAAGACAACAACCCAAAGCAGCCTATTGCCTAAGCGGCTGAAACTAAACTGATGATCCCTTCCTCATGCCAGAGTAATACCCATACCTTTGTATAATCTCTGTAAATTAAACAAATATTCAATTATCCTAACTACCAACAGTAGCTTTGTATTTATTCCCAGGTTATTACATGCCAAATGTACCATCAGAACTCTAAGAAGAACAATGTCACCTGAAACAAAGCAAGGCCAGTTGCATGCCATCATGCCTACTGCAATCTCCTTTTTTCACCCAATGGATATAATAATGACCAAAATGAGATTTCCTTTTTTAATAGATAATTTTAATAGTAATCCTGCCATCATACTAACTATCCATTTTAAAGCAAGAAAGCATTTGCTGACTAGCAAACCACCCTTTTAATGACTTCAATACATCCATAAAGTAAGTGCCACACAGACTGAAGCTCAATGAGCCTCCATTTACCATGTCAACCCTCACAACAAAACCTATCTTGTTAACAGCCAAAGACTGTCAATCTTCACACTATCAAACCTATCCCAACCCTTCCAGCATATGAACCACTGTCCAGGATTTGGTAAAGTCACGTAACCTTGTCACCTGTGCAACTATACTAATCACATCTAAATCCTCCTTGGCCAAATGAACTGCCTCATCATGTTCCCAAGCCTGAACCAAATAACTCAAAAATCCTTTCCAAAAAACTCCTTCTCGCAGGCAGCTGCAACACAAATTTAATAAAGCTAATAAAACTCTACCATATGCTTTCCATATCAAAGCTACCCCAGACTTTTGAAATAAGCATGTAATCCTTCTATCAACTAGCAGCCGAACAACCCATACCACTGCCATATTAACCATTTGAAAATGAACCTTATTCCCCACAACCTCTCCTGCTAAACATATGATGCCAGATAAAATGAAACTAGCTCCAAAATTAAATATCCCTCCTCCAATCATCCTATCATCCTGCCTGCCAACAAACCACAAACAACCCCCCAAAGTATGTTACCAACCCAATACCTCATGCCACATTTGTAAACAAATGCAAATCCCCATGAATGACCTGATCCATCTGCCAAAAGCTTAACTACATCCTTAATCCACTGCTTGTCCTTGGATTTCCCCCTTAAAGCTTTTCTCTCAATGTGTTACCTTCACATCCAGTAAAGACATAAACCCTGGACTATATCTGCTAGGAGCCCCAACACGATACCTTGCTTAAGCCTTCTAACTTACAGCTAGCCAACGGAACCCACTGTTATCCCCCAATCACCCACATATCTACAATGTTCCATCAAGTCCTACCTACCCTAGCAGCCCAAAGGAATGAATATCAAACAAGCCCAATAACTTACCTGCCTACCATTCCTACCCCACCAAAACTTCACAAATCTTTTCCTTGCTCCATAATAGACTTGAGCCCTTCCACCCTTGATTCAGTAGAAAATCCTTAAAAAAAAAAAAAAAAACAAACAAAAAAACATTTATTAATTCTTGCACAACTTCTGAAAACAGACAATGGCATAAGCAGCTAACACAATACCCATTAATTAATGGGTAACTGCATCTCAAGTCTTCCCTCTGACCCATGAAGGTCACCCCTTTTGCTTTACCCCTGAAAATTTTCTTTACCCCAGCTACCCTGAAATCCCTATAACAAAGATAGCCTACCCAATTCAAGCTGCTGTAAACTCAAATTAACCCACATGCCTTTCCGTCTGTCACCTGCACAGATAAATACATGCCCACACACTTCAATCTAGTGTGTGAAAACCTGCACACCACCCACAAACATACTCCAGCCCGGCCCCCATAACTTAGGCCAAGACAGTGTCCTAATGCAACCAAACCATCATGCAATAAATGAAACCTAGCACCTAAGGAAGCTTAACATCCAGTTGTCCCCTGACTTTAGCCATAAAGCCACTACAGCCTCCAAAGCCTTGCTTTACTGTTTACAATTTCTGATTCCATCATACGTTGAACCCCATCCACATCAATTAATTCAAACTACTTACATACTACCCCATTCCCAGCTATTTCTCCAACTAAAAATGGTAGGTGAAAGGGTCAAAAGACCAACTCCCCACCCCAGGGCTGCTTAGCTAATCAATTACTCAGCCAGACCCCAAAGTCCAACTCAACTTCAGTTGTTATGTCTCCAACCCTTCCTATGTACGACCCCAAACTTCCCATAATTATCCTAAATGCTTGTTTCACCATGCCCCAGATGCATCTCATCCTTACCTGACTCCACACTACTCACATACCACACAATGCTCACATGCCTAAATGAGCACATAAAAATGTATCACTGTCTGTGACCTAAGTGCATACCACCCCAGTGGCCAAAACACCGATTGCAGTAACATCCCTCACCCAACAAGACCACTTCCTTTGGACCACCAGCTGGTACAAACTCTGTGCTTCCACCATCTGTGACTTCACTGCATAGCACTCCAGCAGCTGAAACACCCATGACAGCAGCAGCCATCACTTGTCAAGACCACCATCTGCAGCCACATCATGTGCCACTCCAGCGGTGGGTGGATCCCCTGCAACAGCGTCCCTCAACTGCCTTCCTGCTTTCACGTGTGACATCTGCCAAACGAAAGACCACAATAAGTACAGTAGCAATTAGAGAGAAATAAATAAATAAATAAAAGCATGTTTTATTCCAAATTCCTCTCTATCCCTTCCTTTAATATGTATTAATCCCCTATACCTCCTTTTAAACTGCACTTCCTTCCTCTTGCCCCTTCCTCTGCATCTTTTTTTTAACTATATGATCCCCCCCACCCCATACACCAGGATGGAGTCACACATGGACAAACTATGCACCTCATTAGGAGTGTCAGCAGTCCACACTTCCTGAAATTCCATGCACAGGGGCTGACATCAATCCGTACCAGGAATTCCTTACTGATATCCATGATGAATTGAACTTTAATCATATTAATTCATTAACATTTGTTTTAATTACATAGGTGAACAGCATACTTTAAAACTCCTACTTGACATTGTTAATAAGCCATTAGTATTCTGTGTTTCACCTCATGCCCCATCTCTCCCATGTTATGATGGCTGATGTTCTCCATTTTGGGGCCGGTAGATTGAGAGTTATGCAAACCCCGCCAAAGATTATGGAGACCACAACAGAAACAATGTGACGCCATCACCTGCCTCTACTCAGTACAGCTCTGCCCAAGCACCCACCAACTTGCAACACTTATCACTGCAACATGCTAGATAGCTCACAACAGACGAAAAGCCACTCACACCTCAACTGGGCCCCCCCCCCAAGATCCCACAGCTTCAGGCTCTTCTACCTATGCTTGCATATATATATATGTATATATATATATATATATATATATATATATATATATATATATATATATATTTTTTTTTTTGGAATAAGCTTAGCAGCCCTACTATAAACATTACTCTCAACTCTCCAACATCCATCACCCTATACTTGGGCATTAACTCTTTCGCATTACATACCTCTGTAAGGTTTCCATTTAATTCCATGCAGTCAGTTATTAACTTCTTAACAGCTTGTCCCAGAATAAGAAGAAAGTCTCATGGCATTTGCCTCCTTTCAACTCCCCTTGACTTTGACTCATTTTTGCCATGTCCCTCGTAAAATTCTTCTAAATTAGGTGCAAAAACATTAAAACACGGTCAAGATTAAATAGGAGAGAAAGTCTGCACAAATTTCAGCACGACTTCCTGAGAAGGGGATGACGCATCTTAACCTTTTATAGCAAGATTTACTATGACTGAAAGTTGCAAGGCAAGCAAGTGTAAATGGAAAATTTCAACCACCCCTTAACTATACCTTCAGATTTTGGTTGATTAATAAATGAATGGAAACATCACACTGGTCCAGACTTCATTCCTGCTATGGTCACACTTACAGTTTGTGGCAACACTCCCAGGTATGGTAAAATTTATGACCTCCCAAAACGTTTTTGTTGGAGGATCCAGACCAGTTGTTGGGATGATTGCCATCTATAAAGTATGGAGTGGGAGGGTACATATTTTAATTAAGAAGGAAACAACCTGTTCTACTGTGAAACACCAACTCCCTGAAAGTTGTTGCTTCAAAAGAATGAAAAAAAATCCTGAAAACCAAGACAGTGAAAAACTCATTTTTTCTTGTTTTCTTTGCGAGGGGAAAGCCCTCTGCATCCCGTCAACCCAAAACTATATATACCAACTCCATAGCCACACCAACTTAAGGAAGGGAGAAATCTCCGTAAAAAAAGTGAATCATTGCTGGTACACAATTAAAAATCACACAGGCAATGATTTCCTATGGAGAAAAGTGTCGGGCATTACGCCTTTTGTGTTTTCTTTTCTGCAAACTACTGACACTGAGGAAATTTCTCCTTTAGATTATGTAGGGGAGCCAGGCAAAGTGCATAGTATGCAATGCAATGCTTAAAACAAAACTTCAAACTCCACATTTCATGTATTCAGATATTTTTAACTTAGCAACGTGAAATTTCATTTTATGGGAGATGTAACATGTCCATCTTATTAATGTAACAATTTCTATATACAACAGATATTTTACTAGTTGAAGCCCACTCTGCTAACTTGGTTTCATTGGCAGCAAAATAATTTCAGATGGCACACAAATCACCAAAGCTAAATAAATATTAAATATTTCTTACATTTAAATTTTACTGTCTAAAGACATGTTTCTTAAACTTACATTCAAGGCATATGATAAAAGATAGACACCTAAAATAAAATCAGCTATGTTGATATTTTCCCAGATTCACTAATCTTCCATGCAGGACTAGCTTAGTACTGCACGGAAGCACCCGTTTAGGAGCAGGACGGCAGCATGCTATGCATAATAATGAAGGCGTGCTGCCAGAGCTCCTAGGCTTAAATGGAGCGTGTATGAGTACAGAGGGCATGTCTGAGAGCAGAGCTCTCAGAATATACATGCCCTGGCAATGAAGGACTGCAGAAAGGTAGTAAACAATGAGCGAGACCACCCATAGATAAACACATACCCCCAGCAACATCCCCCATATGTATAAGAGCAATAGTGAATAAAAAAAATAAAACATATATGTATTGTTAATGAAACGGACGGAGTGTAACCCTAGGTGCGCGGGTTTGCCCATCTGTTAGCTATGGTTAATGTAACTTAAATAGCAAAAAGAGGATAAAAAGCAAGATATATGTAAATGAAGCAGTACAGCAATACTGTAGTGGGAACAGCATATGGTTCACGAGCAGTCCCACTGCAGTACATACCATTTCAAATCACTGTTATGATCAATATATTTAGTCGTACACCCAAATAAATAACATATATTTGTGAACTGGAGTAGTAAGGTGTGTAATGAATAATAATCCCATACATTTGCCAAATTCACCACCTCCCCAAGAACCATTAGACTATTACTGTCCAAAATATAGCAATAGTAAGGATAAATAAGAACTAGTAAGCAGGTGTAAATCTGTTTGCATGACAGTAAGCAGTGCTTACACAGAGTAAGCAATATTGAGGCTAACCATGTATAAGTGGATGTCACTGAAAGTTAGCAGTTCTTATCATCACACAAACCCACTGAAAACTGCGTAAAAGTGCTTCAATCACTCCGTATCCAATGGGCCTCATTCTGGCCAGCAACAAAGTAAACAACCTTTGCAAGGCTCAAACCCAGGAGCCTGCACAGCATAGCCAAGGTGATTTACCACTAAGCCACTGCAGGCATACTTAACTCTGATGTTTCCACAAACATAGCATCCAGCAATACCATTCAACATTACAGGACAGGTATCTATACATGTAGATGTATGTGTGTGTGAATATATATCTACAACTAAATAGATATATACCTCTCCCTCTCTGTATTACAGATGTGTATATATGTGTATATATATATATATATATATATATATATATATATATATATATATATATATATATATATATATATATATATAAAAACGGGTCAACCTGAAAATGCCTAAAGTCCACAATGCCGACAACAAGAACACTGACACCGGAAGATCGACAACAGAGATGATCAAAAGCTGAGAATCCCGATGCTGAGAACACCGACATGTTAAGGTAAGTGTGGGATAGGGACAGACGTTAGGGTCAGGGTGTGGGTAAGGTAAGTGTGTGATAGTGACGGACATTAGGGTAGGGTGCAGGTCAGGTAAGGTGTGCTGTAGTGATGGACTTTGGGTTTAGGGGCGAGTTAAGTGAGTTAGGGTTAGTGTGCGGGTAAGGTGAGCGTGCAATAGTGACAGACTTAAGGGTTAGGGGCGGATTAAGTGAGTTAGAGTTAGGGTGCGGATAAGGTAAGTGTGCGATAGTGACGGACCGTATGGTTAGAGTTTGGGTTAAGGTTAGTGCATAGATAGTTGTGTATGTAAAGTTTAGTGTAGGTTTGTAAGGTTTTTGGTGTGCTTGTGTTGTGTGTGTGTTTTTCGGGAAAGGTATTTGTTTTGTTGATTGTCGGGATTGCGGTTTGTCGGGCATGTGAAGTTATGTGTTTTTGAACTTTCGGTTTCTTTCGGTTTTGTCGTGTCGGTTATTTCATTGTTGGTTTTTGGAGTGTCAGTGTTATCAGGTAGACCCAAATATCCACATATAGATATATACATATGCAGACATCCATACATCTATATGTCGTTAGATATATATGTATATATGTATATATATATATATATATATATATATATATATATATATATATATATATATGTGTGGGTGTGTGTGTATACGCAGATATATATCTATAGATATGATACAGCGCATAAGAATGACATATATGACCACAGGCACCGCCAATGGGGGTGAGGGGGCTCAATCAACATATGCGTTACACGTACCAATATCCCTCCCAGACAAACAGGTGAAACATACAAACAAACACACAAAAGAAGTAAACAAACCACTGCTTCCCAAACTATAGGCAGGATACTACCAGTGGGAGAACCATTGTCGACCCGCTAAGTCTAATCTAGAAACAAAGACAAGAATGTCCTTTGCGGGACAACCCAAAAAATGATGAGTATTTGGGTTCCTTCAGTTACACAGATACACATGGCAGGCCACATATATTCTCGGACTACAAGGTTGGGAAAGCCTGATGATCCTTGGGTCGAGACAACGTATGTAATGGGTCCCGAGAAGTGGAGAGTGGGCAATGTGTAGTGGTGTGGTTAGACCCTACTTGCACCCAGAGAAAGGATGATTGCTGCAGAGGAGCGGGGGGGTATGAAATTATGGGTCAAGGCGTGCTGGTGTTAGATAAAGCGGTTCTAATCAGTCTGCCTCACGGATGTAAGCAATAGTGTGTAGTGGGCAGAGCATTCGACTAATGTGCAGGCATTCCTGGTTTGAGTCCCACTCCAGCACAGTCTATTTTATATGGCAAAACACATTATAATCAATATTTGTTTTGCAAAACCCACTAAATAACATATATGTATGAACTTGAGTAGTGCGGGAAATGCACATGTGAAGTGTCAGTGTTATAATGAATAAGGCACTAGTAAGCAGGTTTAAGCACATATAAGCAGTAGTAAGCATATGCAAGCCCTGGTAAGCATGTTTAAGTGTGTCTGCATGGGGTTAAGCACTGCCTACACAGATTAAGCAATAAGGAAGCTAACTAAATATAAGAAAGTGTAACAGGAAGTTAGCAGTGCTTAGCTCTGGCAAACATATGTACACCCGCTTACAACTGCTTTAAAGTGCCTTAATCACTCTGTATCCAATGGCCCATGCTCTGCCCAGCAACAAAATAAACAGCCTCTGGAAGTCTTGAACTCAGGACCATGTGCATTACAATCACAGTAGTTACCCACTAAGCCATCATAACAGTACATAAGATTGAAGTGTCAACAAATCCACACCATAGGAAAATCAAACTGAACATGTGAAATGAATCAATGTACAGTGTGATGTTGTATAACCTGCTACATAACATAAATATGTGAACTGGAGTACTGCAGTAAGGCCAGATGTGAGGCATTATTGTAATAAAATGTTCAAGTCCCCAGGACCCCATACAGTGTACGTACACAGGAATCACAGATACCAGACACAGATATAACATGTAACAAATAATAAATCAATGTCAAAAGGAAAATATAATGCTAATTAGATATTAAGCAACTCTAAGCATTGTACAGGTCAGCCTACATGGTGTAAGCAATGTGTAGGCCAGTTACTCAATCTGCCCAGTGGTATGCCTTTTAAGCAATGTCAACATTAGGTAAGCAGATGTGCCCATAGCTTAGCCTTTTCAAAACCGTCCAGTCACGGGAAAGTGCGGGATATCGGATGTATTTAAACCCCACAGGTGCCAATAATGCCCATAACTGGTTGCAGCACCCTACTGTAGGCAGAATGGCTGCAGTTGGGGAAGGCACTCGATTTAGAGCGCAGCGCTGGGGAACCCAGGATTCCAGATTCATGGTATGGCTCCTGGTAAAACGCCATGAGGAGAGATTACTGCAGGGCCATTACCAGGGCTCTCAGTATAAACTGGAGGCCTGGGACAGTCTCGTCCGTGACACCACCAGTGCCACTAGTATTTCCCAGACTGATGAGCAGGTCAGGCATCACCATGCTGACATGAAGGGGCGGAGGGGTGATCTCTTGGACCAGTGGATCCAAGAAGCAAGGCAAATGGCCAATGCTCCAGCACTAAGTACCCATTCTACTAAGTAGATAATGATTGCCTAGCTTGTGTATACTATGGGTAGGTAATGACTAAATATCACTGTATTTCTCTGACAGCTGCAGATGAGTGGGCTGCGAACCTGCAAGCCCATTCTGCTAAGCTGCAAAGGCTGAGTCGCGAGGCAGGTTAGTAATATTCCTGCATGTACTGTCATAACAAATAAATATAATAGTTCTGGAAAGTGTTGTACCAGTATAAAAATGTATTGTGCATGGGATGTACTGAATAAACCAGACAATATGGCAGGAAGACTGTCATATAGGTTGCATGGAAATAAAGGTGTAATATCTTGTGAATAAAAGTATAACCCTTGGAGTGCTTGTGTACATTCTACTTTCATATGTCAATGTTGTGTTGCATTCTATAAATAGTACTGTTGTATTAAGCAGTGTTACTCACACTGTTGAATGCAGTTAAAATGTGTAGGAAGTTCAGTACAACAATGTTGGAAGTCCCAAGAGGTCAGTCATATAGAACAACTGAGGGAGACTTAGACAGAGACTGCTGGAATGCTTTACACCAATTCCCTGATAGCACAATGTACTGTGATGCCAACTGTAACATTTTTACCACACACAGCAGGGGTTTGAATCCTGGGAGTGGTAGTAAGTTGTATGCATAATCATACCTCACAACAGTACAGAGTTTGCGAGAATGTTCACATAGAAAGCTGTATACATAATTAGACCCAACAACCGTACAGACTTTGCCAGAATGTTCAGATAGTATGCTATAAGCATAATCATAACCATCAACTCTACAGACTGTGGCAGAATATTCAGGTAGTAAGCTGTATGCATAGTCATACCCCTCAACTGTTCTGATCTGTCCAGCATGTCCAGATAATGGGCCCAAATCTACTGCCTGGTAACCTGTTCCCCTGACAAATAAGTGTGATGATCCAAGATATGTAGGCAGCTTATACTGACATATAATGGATAGTCACACCTGAACATAAAAAGAGAATGTATATGGAAACAAACCTGTCATTGTAGCATCTCATCCAAAGTGTATGACAGCTATTCCAAAATATGTCACATTAACACCTGCATCTTGTCAAGCCTTGACCAGAGTGTGTGCAATAATGGACTCTTGTATGTGTATAACATCAACATGGAATCTGGGAGTATGTGTCATATTTGTCAGGTAGTGTTAACAAAGATGTCTCCACAGCTATAACAGGTAAGAGGTGTAGACTGTAGTTACAACACAGTTCACTCATATACTCATTTGGGTTGGGAGGGTGGCCTAATGGTTAAGGTGTTTGCCTTACAAACACAAGGTGCAGGATTTGAATCTCACAGGTGATAACTGGCTAGGCTTAAAATGACTTGCAAGGGCAGTTAGCCTAGCACTAACCTATGAACTTGTCTACAAGCATGGCATCTGGGAGTATGTGTAGAATTAATCAGGTACTGTTAACAATGATTTTCTCAACAGCTATAACAGGTAAGAGGTGTAGACCATACGTAAGACGCAGCCCACGTATATACTAATCTACTAACATACCATTGTACAAAGTAAGGCCATTGGGTAGTGTAATACTACATGTAAGCGACAGATTACTGCAGTGACTAAGAAAGTTGTGAAAACTACAGGGATATACTATGTGTTAATTGAACTTTCTCTCTCACCCCACCATATGTGCAGCAATAACCCAGTTACACACCTCAATGGGTACGTGTACACTACATACTTTTGTTGGGGCATATGTCATATTGGTTTACAAATATTCACATTTGGTTTTATGCATGTGCCATATAAAAATACTCCCATACTGGTGGCCTGTTGCCATCAATGAAACCTGCATGCTGTTGTAATGGCCCTGTTGTCCCATATATACATGTGTTCTGCTTGCTTTGCAACTGTTGTAAATCTGGTGTCTTGGGTTAATGGGAATACCTATGCATGCTGTTATAACTAAACCTGAATGCTGTTGACTATTACTAACCCATATCATTCTTAAAACTGCAACACCATAGCTCGTATGGGAAGGCCGGTCCCAGCGGACCCACCTGTCCCACCTCAGCTGGCAATGGCACCGGGCACCAACACATCTGAGGCCCTGCCTGGAACCTTCTCCTCCATTGGTCCTGCACCACCTTCAGGTGGAACCGCCTCAGGGGATGGGGCTCAACCCCCCCAGGAGCCATCAGGTCTGGGCCGTGGTGTGTAGGGAGCTCAACAGGGAGTTTCGAAACTGGCTACACCAGCTTGAGGGCTGCATGGTGCAATTAGAGGGTGAGCCTGCCCCTCCTACCCAGCCCCCAGCACAGCCACCCTTGGGGCTGTGAAGGTGCAGTGGTGGCTGCCCTTGGGTGGGGACCTCAGTCCCACTGTTTCCATTTGGGGGCTCATGGGCTTGCGACTTCCATCCCCATCCAAGGTGATTAACCCCACATGTGTCATATACCACCCCTGTATGCATCTTGTTTATCTTGTCTGTTAACCTACCCAATCTACCTCCCTAAATATACCTACTACCCCTCCCCAACATTCCACTCTCACCTGAAAGAAAAAAAAGGACAATCTGTACCCACAAAAAAATGTCGCCCCATACATAGCTGTCCATTTCACACAGTTGTCCACAGGACACATGTAATCTGGTCTAATTGGCATCACAACAAATTATTGTTCTCCTCGCCTCCTCCCAGGGGTTTGAGTGTCCAAATATACCTCCAAATTCAGTGTATATGAATAGCTGTTGTTGTAGAAGAAATGGGCAGCTATGGACCTTCCCTACACCCTTCCTGCACATCCATGGCTATTTTCCCTACTGTCTTTCCCTCTTTGTGCCCCTTTTTCACCACTTTCCTATCAACCCCTTTTTCTTTTCTTTTAAAGAAATTAGCAAGGGGGTAAGTGGGAGTAAGCACTTTTAAGCAGCAGTGGGCAGGTTTAATCCTGTTTGCACGGGGGTAAGCAATGCCTACACAGGTTAAGCAATTTAGAAGCTGAGTGCAAGAAATTGTAACTGGAAGTTAGCAGTGCTTAGCTCCACACAAACCCGTGCAAACCCGCTTACAACTGCTTTAAAGTGCCTTAATCACTCTGTATCAAATGGCCTGTGTTCTGCCCAGCAACAAAATAAATAGCCTCTGCAAAACTCAAATCCAGGACCTTACATACCATACACAAAGTGATTTACAACTAAGCCATGACAAATATACAAAAATTAGATGTTTTCAGAAACATATCATCCAGCCCAGTCATGCAACAGTACAGAGAATGTTTACCAACATCTAGATGTATGTGCTTGTGTGTAAATATTTATTATATAAACAGATGCAACATATCTATATATGTATATATATATATATATATATATATATATATATATATATATATATATTTAGAAATATATACATATATATATATATATATATATATATATATATATATATATATATATATATATATAAATATATATGAACATATATACATGCAAATGCCTACATCGACACATATATATGTCTGCATCTACATGTCTACATATACACAGCAAGGTACATATATGTCCACAGATATATAGCTATGTAGGTATATACAGACATAGTCATACATATGTAAGCTGATATATCTATCTATATAGGTATATGTGGAGATACATCTGTAGATAGCAATGGTAGATTAACAAAAAGAAATATGCCCACATGCACCGTTAATGGGATTGAGAGGCCCCAAACAATACACATCTTGTACGAATAGGCATACCCCCCAGCCAAACACATCCGCCCTGCAATACACTACCAAGTGTTGCAGATCCCATAACCAGGACTTGACATGACATGAGCACAAGATGTTAACAGTACTACATCCCACCTGTATGATGTTAGGCTGGTATTGGTAACATATCATGCAGTACAGTCTGGCTTCCATTGGAAATGTAAAATGTGGAAGCTATCAACATCCCCAGGATACATATACACAGACAAATATATGCAGATACAGATATACATATATATATATATATATATATATATATATATATATATATATATATATATATATATATATAATTACATATATATAGATATACATGTGACTACACATACACATGCAGAGATATGTCCAGATACATATGTAGAAGGTGCACAAAATATGGAACAGCCACTATGCCTACAGTTCACACCTGCACAACTACACCTGCACAACTGGACACTGTATGGGCCACCCATACAAATGACAATCATTGCCTGCAACATATACCCACAGAGAGGTCATAGGAAAAAACACCACACACAGGTTTGCAGGAATGGAAAACCTTTATTTGTGTACTATTGCAGTTCTATATACTATTGCTACTGTAATTGGGATTGTCTTCACAGACATGGTGTGTGTGGGAGCCTGGAGGTCACATCTGCTTTCCACATGTGTGCCATTGGCTACTGACAGACATCCTAAGGACATCATAGTAAAGTACAGCTGCTAGCACGTACTGCCTCTGTCGACTGCAGCAAAGATATTGGCTAATATGAGTGGACATTCTGACACACTCTGTACAGTCCAGAGGTATACACAGAATCTCTTAGTGCAAAGCATGTGTACCATGCCTGACAATATGGATGTTAACAGCCATGTAAATGGGTATAACACATAACAACTGGTACACATATGCCACCATAGGTTATGCATTCATGCACCCCTGTCTGGCCTGACGTAATAACCACTGGTACAGGGGTGCCATGGCCATATACTACCCACTAGATATTGACATACATCTGTACAGCATCCCACTGCTCTGTCTGACATACATGACTGTTAATGGAGGCCTGGCAGCAGTACATCTGGCATGTATCTGTACATGACATCTCACTGGGTAAGTATACTAAGCTGCTAGGCATGTAACAACGCACTGTGCAGGCTACAGGCAGACTGGCTCAACACTGGCCTACATTTCCTATGGGGGAATGCACATGTATCTGCATATATAGCAGGCTGTACAGGCATGTCACAACACTGGTTAAGATACACCTGTGTGAAAGTGCATAATCACAACCAATAAGAATGCAGCAACTGCCACATATGGCAAGCTTGCATAATATTACTGTATATGGACTATCTGTTCAACATCATCCTCATATGTGCCACTCACACACTAACCCTACATATACTGGGCCGCTACACAGTTTGGTCTGATGGCTGACTGTGGTATGGGACATGTGTGTGTATGGCCCTACAAACATGTAAGCCAATATAGTAACATACAGTGGAGCAGCATGTAACATCAGATAGGATGGGGCCTAGGACGATAACAACCACCACAGTTTGTACACAGGTCAAAGTACATATTAACAATACACACACTGTCGACATTCACCATAAGTACACAGACCTCAGTATTGTACAAACAACCACAGTATGTCCAGGTTATGTCATCAAATATAACTCCTACTCTACATAATATGTGTAGCAGTCTGATATCTCATTGGCTTGTTATCAGATATGATGACACTAATTATGGTGTACAGCACATATACCCCTCTTCATGCACAACATATGTACAAAGGTGACAGAGTTGTGTCTGGAAGTACATACACAGGACCAATACTGGCATGTTGCTGTGATAACCATATACATTTACTGTTGTAACAAGGTTTGTTGCAACATATGTCCTATGAGGGATATGAAGTCAGTAACTGTCATAGCTTTCACCATCTACAGACTGCAATCCTCACACTACCTTCTGCAGTCCACAGATAGATGATCTGTGGTAACACATGAAACCAAAGG
Organism: Protopterus annectens; assembly: GCF_019279795.1. NCBI lineage: Eukaryota > Metazoa > Chordata > Ceratodontiformes > Protopteridae > Protopterus > Protopterus annectens. The sequence goes on from NC_056728.1 coordinate 1,647,495,802, forward strand.
CACAACACACTGCAGATGGGGATTCCTCATAAACACAGAACTGACATGGCAGGTATTGAGACATGCAGGACAGCCATATCCACACACACACACACACACACACACACACACACACACACACACACACACACACACACACACACACACACACTGTTAAACAAACATTACTCCAAATGCAGTATAGCAGCACTTACAGTCTGTAGTCAGGTCAGGCACAGCCCCATCCTGTGTAATGCCGTTTCCACAGTGTATGTTGTTAGAGGTAAATCCCCAATCCATCTGAGATGATGTTTGCCAAACAACAGATCTAGTTCCTGCTCTCAGAGAATGAAAAGGGCCAACACCAACATGATGTTCCTAGATATTGAAGTGTGTTTCCATGCAATTGGCTTTGGGAATGTTACCACAGTTGTTCCACATGCAATCAGCTAGGGGAGGGCTGCAATTTGTGCAGAGGCTATCAGCTGATCATGAGCATCACTTAAAATACACATGCTGCTGCCTAAGCAAAGCAGGTGTAGGTCTCCACATCCACCAGAGAGGGAGTGGGTGAGGCAGACAGAGGCAACAACAAGTCAGGGAGAGGTGAGAGAGTAAAACCTAAGCATGTTTGCGTCACACACCTACCAGCACAGGGTATCAAACCCCTGATGACTATGTAGTGCTATCACAGTTCTATGCAGTTACTGAATGCGCTACATGGGTTACCTGCTGAGGAGCCCTCAGAACATATATGTGATGGTGAGTGACATCTGAAACAGGGATACGGTAGCTATACGGTAGGTGACGTACACGTGCCTGTCTCCATGAACAGGTGCCAGTGTCAACACAGCCACACTCTCACAGGGATGCACACACATTGACACACTTGGCAGGGCCAGGATTACAACTCATCATTAGTGGGATTGCTACAACACGTCACTGTGCAGGTATCACATGCACCACATGGGTCATACAGAGGTTGTATGGGCAAAGGGTATGGGGAGGTGTATGATATCAGACAGCATGCTTCATTATGCCAATCGGAGTTGTAGTGAGTTTGGATGTGAACATACGCACCACACAACACACACACAAACACACAGGATGCCAGTACTGACATGCATGGTGTGTGTCTGCATGGGTGTGTGGTACTTGACTGTGTCAGAAGACTATACAAGGCTAAGTGATGGGTATACCTTGGCATCAGACCATATGACAATGGTCTGCATTGTGGTGCAGGGCTGTAGTTTCTGCATTTGCCCACATAGGTGGGTATTGTACTTCCATCCAGTCACCTGGGTGACTATTGTGTGTGGCCAGTTCTGTGCATCGCTTGCCATGTATGTGTTCCCAAGTCCATGACATGGACGGTGTCTGAGATGTGCACTCCTCCTACATGAATGTACAGTGACATGTGGAACTGTACGTGGGGTGTTTGGCCCATGTTGTGAACACAGATTATCATCAGATATGCCAGTCTTGCCCGTCTGTGGTGGGAACTGGTAATGGGCAACAGGTTTACCCTGCCCCTACATTGATAGCATGCTAACGGCATTCCCTGGTGTCAGTGGCATCTGTCCATACAGGGCATGTTGTCAGGCATGGTATGTCCTTTGTGGATCACATGTGATGGCAAAACAAAAAAAGAGAGACCAGCAGCTGTAGCATCAGTTTCCTTTATTAGGCTGGCAGTAAAACTACATGACCATGTAACACAGATCGGTTTTTAGCAGAAAAACTTCTATGCCTTCCTCAGTGTAAAAGTGTTAACATCAAGCATTTGCAATATATATCTTAATTCAAATCACATGATCCAATTAAAGATGCTTGTTTAGTCAAGGGGAAAATGATCCCCCCTAATTTAATAATCCACTTTTTCTCTTTCTGGTTCAAAATAGTATGCCAGTCAACCTTATTGGATCTGTGTGCTGTAAATCTGTCAATAATGACAAAGTTAAAGGAGGCAGCTGGATGTGTTATTGTATGTTTGTATAAGGCATTCGTATTTTTCTTATGTCTAATATCACACAAATGTTCACCCATCTGAAACTTCACGGGATGTGAAGTTTAACCTCCATAGAATGCCAAACACTGACATGTGGCTAAATAAATTACCCAGTCTGACTGACAGCTGGCATAAAAAGCAATGTGAAAAACATGACCAGTGTTATTACTTCTGAAGGTTTTGGATTGGGTAATTTTAAAACAATAGGGACAGTGGCAACAGGGAAAGCAACCAATCAGCCGATCCCCCAACAAGGTAGTTTGTGTTAGGGACGTATCAGATGATGTGTGACATTTGTAATGATTGAAATAAGAAAACAGATTCTTGCCTTTTCTAAAAGAAAAAGAACATGTAGCAGGTAAAATGCCAGACAATGTGTGGTCAGCCAGCAACACATTCCAGTGGCGTCGAACACTTTGCATAAGTGAATTTGTATTCCTGTCATATGTGGTTACAAATCTAATGGTAGCATTGTCATGATCAGTTTTGACTTTATATTGAAGGAGATCAGCCCTGGCCAAGTGGTCAACTGTGCTAGATGCCTGGTATATATAACCAGCTTGATAGCCCTATCTTTAAATCTAGAGATAAGATCTTGTTTAAAATGGTCATATGAATGTTCATCAGAACAGATACATTTAAATAATCTACAAACTCATGTAGATAATCAACATCAGACCTCCACACCACCAGCAATCATTCAAATAATTTAAATGAAAATAAATGGGGAATTGAATTTATGGTGAATTATGATCAAAATAATATTATCTTCTTGGATGTTATGGTTGTGAGAAATGTTGATAACACACTCTCCACTCGGGTACACTGCAAATTTCCCCAATACAATTATCTCCTCCACGCAACCAGCTATCATCCTCCTTATGTCTGCAATGATATTCCCAAGTCCCAGTTTATATGAGGAAAATGTATCTGTTCTGATGAACATTCATATGACCATTTAAACAAGATCTTACCTCTAGATTCAAAGACAGGGGCTATCAAGCTGGTTATATATACTGGGCTTCTAACACAGTTGACCACTTGGCCAGGGCTGATCTCCTTCAATATAAAGTCAAAACTGATCATGACAATTCTACCATTAGATTTGTAACCACATATGGTAGGGATACCAATTCACTTAGGTTAAGTGTTCGACGCCAGTGGAATATGTTGCTGGCTGACCACACATTGTCTGGCATTTTACCTGCTACATGTTCTTTTTCTTTTATAAAAGGCAAGAATCTGGGTTCTTATTTCAGTCATTTCAAACATCACACATCATCCGATACGTTCCTAGCACAAACTACCTTGTTGGGGGATCGGCTGATTGGTTGCTTTCCCTGTGGCTACTGTTCCTATTGTTCTAAAATTACCAAATCCAAAACCTTTAGCAGTAGTAACACTGGTTATGTTTTTGACATTGCTTTTTATGCCAACTGTCAGTCAGACTGGGTAATTTAGTTTAGCCACGTGTCATTGTTTGACATTCTATGTAGGGCAAATTTCACGTCCCGTAAAGTTTCGGATGGGTGCACATTTTTGTGATATTAGACATAAGAAAAATATGAATGCCTTATACAAACATACTTTAACACATCCAGCTGCCTCTTTAACTTTGTCATTATTGACAGAATTATAGCACACAGGTCCAATTAGGTTGGCTGGCATCATATTTTGAACCAGAAAGAGAAAAAGTTGGTTATTAAATTAGGGGGATTATTTCACCCTGGACTAAATGAGCATCTTTAATTGGATCATGTGATTTGAATTAAGATATATATTGCAAATGCTTGATGTTAACACTTTTACACTGAGGAAGGCATAGAAGTTTTTTCTGCAGAAACCGGTCTGTGTTACATGGTTATGTAGTTTTTACTGCCAGCCTAATAAAGAAAACTGATGCTACAGCTGCTGGTCTCTTTCTTTGTTTTGCATTCTGCTTTGGTTTGAGTCCTTGCAGCCACCATACTTGTAGAGTCTCTTGGTGTTCACATGTGATAGCACCACAGGTGAGCAGGTGTCCATCGGAGAACATGGGAGAGGTGTACTGTCTGCATGTACATGCATATTGGATAGATGGACAGGGTGCCATGCCCTCTGTAGCCCACTGCTATCACTCCATAGTTACTATCAGTGGCCAATATGCAGTGTACTATCCACATATTGGCTGTTTCCTAGGCATGTGTGTGTGTATGATACATGGGTTGAGAGTGTGCTCTGCATAATACTGGGGTTGCTAACTGTGATTACCTGGCCTTTATGTCACATGTATCGGTATGGCTCTGCACCCCAGCCTCTCAGCTATTTCACATCTGTTATCCCTGTATGGTGGACATTGTGATATGTAGTAGGACCACCATATAAGAAATATGCAAAACCCACTCCACATTGGCCACACATTCACAACCACCTCCACACAGGATACAAATTACACACACACACACACACACACACACACACACACACACACACACACACACACACACACACACACACCTGGGAGTAGAACCCCTACCTAACTAGTGTATTATACTACAGCACTATGCAGTTATAGCACGCACCACAGAGATTACTGGAGTGCTCCTTCCCCAAAGGTGTATATCACATTGGATGACATCAGCAGGATTGCCAAAGTAGGATATTCAAATTGTAGTCAGTGTGACTAGCCTAAAATACATTGCTCCCTACTCAGTGACACACACACACAATATTCACAACCGACATGTGTGGGTATAGAACCTCTAACAGAGGTCTATATCACACTATAGCATGGAGTTGTTATAGGACACACCTCGGGGATTAATGGAGGACTCCTTCCCCAAAGGTGTATTTCAGAATGAATGACATCAACAAGATTGCCAAAGTAGGGCATTTGAAATGTATTGAGTGTAACTAGCCTATAATGCATGTTCCATACACAGACATTGAAACACACACAAAACATCCAGAACTTCCATGGGTGGGGATAGAACCCAACCACAGTACTAAACCACACTACAGCAGTACGCAGTTATGGCATGCACTACTGAGATTACTGGGCTTCAACCTTCCCAGAGGTGTATTTCTAGGTGGCTGACATCAGCAGCCTTGCCAAAGATGAGCGTATGAATTGTAGGGAGTGTGACTACCTTAAAAAGCACTGCTCTCTACACAGGCAGACACACATACACTTGCCATGTCTGGGATTAGAACACCTACTGAACTACTTTATCACACTACAGCAGTACGCAGTTACAAGACATGCTACTGAGATTACTGGACTACAACCTTCCTAGAGGTATATTTCTAGGTGGATAAAATCAGCAGCCTTGCCAAAGTTGAGTATATGAGTTGTAGGCAGTGTGAGTACCCTAAAAAGCATTGCTCTCTACACAGACAGACACACACTTGCCATGTCTGGGATTAGAACAGTTACCTAACTACTTTATCACACTACAGTAGTATGCAGTTACAGGACACACTATAGAGATTACTAGGCTACAATCTTCCTAGAAGTGTATTTCTAAGTGGATGACATCAGCAGCCTTGCCAAAGTTGAGCATTTGAATTGCTAGGAGTGGGGCTACCCTAAAAAGCATAGTTCTCTATATAGTCAGACAGACACACACACACAAACACACAGTTGCCAAATCTGGGATTAGAACTCCTACCTAACTAGTTTTTCAAACTACAGCACTAAACAGTTATGGGACACGCCACAGAGATTACTGGGCTACAGCTCTCCCAAAGTGTACTTCACATTGGAGGACCTCAGCAGGCTTGTCATAGTCAGGCTATGGGGAGGGCAGTGTGTGTGCATGAGCCATAACCCATTCATCTAGGGGATGACACACCACATGCGGGCACACACAGGGACATATTTCACAGGTACGTGTATACAGCTGCTAGATGACTACTTTCTTGTACAGTCATGTTGCACAGCTGGCATGTGCACCACATAGTCTGCTATGCTGACAGATACTGGTGGCTAGTATCTGCAGTGAGTGACATCTGCACCTCATGCTTTTGGAGTACTTTGGCTGTGTGCTGGGTGGGACAGGCCTGGATGGCTCCTTGTCACAGTCACCCTCTTCCACACATCTATGTCCATCTACCTTTGGCTTATTATAATGTGTTGTCTTTACATATATGTCTGTATTCCTATCCACTGTGTGTGCAAGGCATGAGTGGTGCATTCTGATGAGTGTCTGCACTAACAACTGCGATTGGCAGATATGTCTGGTCCACTGGTGTTTGCAGACATGGCTTTCATGTGTTTAAGTGTGTAAGCATGCCCAGTATGAACTTTCATTATGTTGTTGACTGACATTGCCTTCCTTTCTCTAAGTGTGTGAGCATGTCCAGTATGGCTGTCTGTATCACATGTGTGGACCAAGTCCAGGTAGTTTGTACTGCAGTGCTGACCTTTGTGTTGTACACCGACAGGTAGCATGTTGTCTCTGCAGGGTATCCATCAATCATTTGACACTGACTAACATTTCTGCATAGCAGGGGGGCACACCTGACTGTTTCTACATATCTACACAGGTTTTGTGGGGGCACACCTGACTGTTTCTATATTTATATGTAGGATGGGGGGGCACACCTGACTATTTCTACATTTCTACATAGGATAGTGGGAACACACCTGACTGTTACAATATTTCTATGTAGGATTGGGGAAGGGCACACCTTACTATTTCTACATTTCTACACATGATTGGGGGGCACACCTGACTGTTACTTTATTTCTACATAGGATGGGGGGGCACACCTGACACTTGTACACATTTGCTAGGAATGTACTGGTATGTCGGGTACTCCATTTCAGTCTGTAGTCTTACCTATCGTGCTGGCTAGAGGCATACCAGTGTACTACAGATCTTAGCTTTTAATTACCTACATATTAGTTTCTGACTTCCTACCCTTCAGGACTGACATCCCACTGCCTGACCTGCTGTAGTCTGTCTGTGTAGGCCTGGGGGGAGGTTACCCATAGGCATCATTCAGAGGCCATAGCACAGCCTTTGTTTGTGTTTGTCTACACCTGTCCTGCTGGCTGTGACTGTTGTTGGGTATGTGACCCCCCCCTGACTGGCATGTGTGAGTCACTTACCTTCTGGGTGTCCCAGTATTGAGGGTGGTGCTGCAGGGCTGCCTATGTTGGAAGCACATAGTACACTCCCTACACATGGTTAGGCAAAGACAGTGTAATGTTCTGCATCCCTTTCAGTGTATGTGAGAGTCGGAGAGAGGTGTTATTCCCTGGGTCCCTCCTGTGTCAGTGTATGTGCTATGCATTGCCTCTTTGCCAAGGCCGGGGCATACTGGGCATGCCTCTTTCTGCCTACTGGAGCAGGCTCATGTTGTTCCTCCTCCTCCAAGTCACTCTGTGCCTGTGCAGGCCTTGGCAATAATGGGGGGCTGTGTGGCCCTGCCCCATGCTGTTCCTGCTGCAGCTGTTTCTGCAGGATCATATTGTGTAGCATGGCACATACAAGGATGATTTGGGTACATGTAGCTGGTGAGCACTACCAGATGTGTCCAGGCACCAGAACTGTGACTTGAGCATCCAAAACACATGCTCTACTACAATTATGGTCTGTGCATGTGCCTCATTATGGAGTTCTTGTTCGGGTATATGTGCATTTCTGATGGGTGTCATCAGCCATGGCTCCAGTGCATATCCAGCATCCCCTACTAGGTGACCATGAGGGATGTCCCCAGTGGCAAATCTCTGGTACAGCTGTGTCAGATGCCAGATGTGGGAATCATGATAGCTTCCAGGGCAGCCAGCACACACATTCATTATTATGCCCTGGGTATCGCACACGACCTGGCAGTTGATGGAGGGGAAGCCCTTGCGGTTGATGTAGACCCTACCCCGCTCACCACCGGGTGGTGCTTTGATGCATATGTGCAGTCTATAGCACCCACTACCTCAGGGTATTCTGCTATTTGGTGGAACAGTTGCATATTGCTGGCCAATGACTCACGGATGTTGGGGAAATATATGTGGTCACTGACATGTGCTGACATGGCATCCAGGAACTGGTGGAGTACCCTGGATGCTGATGCCTGTGAAATCCCCATCATATCCCCAGTAGGCCTTTGGAAGGTACCTGTAGCTAGTATTCTTAGGCCAACACATACCTTGGTATCCACTGGGATGGGTTCACCTCTGTTAGTTCTGTTTGTGAGGCGTGGCTGGCACAGCTCAACAATTTGCTGTAGGAGGTCCCTATTCACCCTATAGCACTCCACTATCTCCAGCTCATTTAGCCACTGGTAGATTACCCTGGGTCTGTACACTCTTCTCCATCTCCTTACTGTGGGTTGGTCGACAGCATTCACATCCTCACCACCCTCAGCCTCTTCCACAAGTTGTATGATAGCTATTGCAGCCCCTACCATTTTTGCTGCTGTGAATGTTAAAAGTTCCTTGCTTGTTCACAGTGTAGAGTGTGGGAAAAACCAGAGGGGTAGGTGTTTGCATAGTTTATAGTACTGTTCTGGGCTGGGCTGGTCTTGCTGCCTGTGTAATTGGCTGACTCTGATATATTTCACCTGCCAGCTAAGCTAGTACTCCTTGATTACCTTCCTACTGTTGTTTTCCCTTCCCATTGCCTTCCTGTTTAAGCCCATGTGCACACTGCAAACACAGTTCTCCAATATGGACACTGCTGCTATTTCCTGGTTTAACTTCTTTTTACTTCCTGTAAAACCCGTGCATGGCACACACACCCGCTTAGGCTTTGTAAAGAGTGCTAGGCAGGTTTATACACAAACACTAGCTTAGCTGAGCTAAGCTAGGATCAAACCTGAGCTACAGGGCTCCAATCCATTTACAGTATGCAGGCTTGCACCAAGCTATTCCTGCTCTTACTCTGTTGGGACCTGACTGACATGCTGGGGAAAACTGGGATTCACTATCATTCTCCTCATTTGCATAGGGTTGCCTGCTAATGCATAGTTACATGTCTCACACTGAGCCTCCCACCTTAGCAACTACTACTCACTGGCCATGTTGTCTTCTGCCTGCCATTGACTTGCATGGCAGAATACTGATTTTAGTTAGAATGCTTATTTTGAGTTTATTTTATTATTTTCCCCCGATCCTGTTTGCGCGCCGCTGCCATATGCTTAACAACCAAGATCGGCTATATAAAAATAAAAGTTGATTTCTTTATTTTTTGTTTTGTTTGCAGTGCCAGTGCCTTATACTCGGCCATTGGCATGCTTACTACATGATATGCAGCCTTATATTTGGTTTTGTTTTGGATTTTGCAGAAATGTACTTAGTTACTAACCGAGTACATTTCTGCAGATAGCACTAGTCTTGCATGGACTGTTGCATGCTTCCTGGATTGCAAAATCACCTCATTTGCATGGATTTCACCTGCAAATGAGGTGATTTGCATGCCAGGGCTTAGTCCGTGCAAGATAAGTGCAGGAGCGCTTGTGCACACCCCTGCAGGCTGTTCCTGGATCGCACGGCAGACATATTGCTTGCTTGAGCTCCTGCACCGATCTTGCACTCTATGCAACCTTTTGAAAATCCAGGGGATTGTCTATTCAAAGATAGATGCGTTTGGTCAAAGGCTTTAATGTCAACTGCATAGAGAAGAAAATACGTCTAATTAAACAACTACAATGCAATTTTTTTATGAAAAGCAGTAAAGCATACAACCACTTGAGAAAGAAATCCATAACTTTTTTATCTTTTCTCAAAAAGAGATCTCATGTTATATTCTTAATATGTATGAGCTAGGATTTTTAACAACTTTCTGAACAGAGATTTCAAGTAAAGCAACCTGATTCATTGTTGCAACAATAACATTTCAAGACAGCATCATCTGAATGTTTAGCTGCTTCTGTAATATTTCAGGTTTATTAAACTAGAATACATACAAGTAAATGCCTCTGCACAGTTTCAGAATAATATCTTTGTATGAGTGGGTCAGATGCCCATGCCCTGACTATGACCCTGCTGACTCAGATTCGATTAGTGGCTTAAGTGACTGATGAAGCGGCAAGGGAAGAATTGTCATGCTTATCCTGGCAAGAGAGTGGTGACATGAGTGTCTCATGTGATGATCCCTGGTGGAGGCTAGAAACTTCCTTGAAAGTAGATGTGGTTCAGAAAGGATTTGAGGTGGATTTGGCTGAGCTGCTGCAGAGGTAGTGTGATATGCCACAACATCCCCATTGCCCACCCTGTTGTTGGACATAGCCATATTGACACAAGGGAGGGGTGTTTACATTGTCATTTAAACAATGTAGATTAGTCAACACAGGATTCATTTTATTTTATTTATTTATTTCACATTTGATAACCAGGAAAGTCTGACTGGACACAGGTCCATTTTTAGCAGAGACACGGGTAGAAAAGCTCCTAATAATAGTACAGTACATAAGAGAAGATTTGAGCATACATATAAGACGGCATTTCAGCATGCACTAAGCAGATATTAATTTCTTGTTGTAAGGAATATATACAGTACATTACAAGACTGAAAAAATACAAGAATTTTTTTTCAGTGTACTAGGGTAGGAATTCATTCTGAAAAGTACTTATGATTAGGTAGGACAAGTATACTAGGGGAAAAAGAAGAACAAACAGGTGATCCTTAGCAGAATTTTTGCAACAGTGCAGTGGTGTGGATTAACCTGGGGAGTCACAAGAGCAAAGCTAGTTGTCTGAATAGTGGGTTTTGAAGAGTTTTTAAAACTGGAAAGCAGAGGTTGTCGAAGTTATGTGGTTTGGAAGTGAAATCCAGATTCTGGCTATAGTGCAGTCAAAAAGAGATTTACTGGCATCATTTTTGTGATTGATGACATTTATAAGGTTTTGGTTAATAGATCTTAAGGTTCTGGTCATGGTGTAAGGCTGAATTAGATACTGTAGTGCTGAGGTTTTGTCAAGCAGGTAGTAAAGTTTGTGTGCTATTGAGAGTTGATTAAGTAGCAGTAGTTGGGGCAGCTCAAGCCAATTGAGCTGTCTGAGGGTAAGACAGTGATGGGATCTATGAGAGGTGTCAGTAGCGAGCTTGGCAATCTTGTTGTAACAAGATTCTGTTTTGTTAGTTCGTTGTGGCAAAGATTTGTCAAGATGGGGGAGGCATAAAGGAGGATGGCTAAGAGATGAGTTATTGCAATTGTGGATATGGTATTATTGGTCATGAACTGTTTGTTCCTATAAAGGAGACCAAGCTTTTTGTTTACTTTCTTGATTGTTTGGGCTATGTGTTTGTCATATTCGAGGTTATTATTGTTTACTACACCTAGCAGTTTTGAGTGTGTTGTTGGGGTGATTTTGATGTTATCTTTGGAGTTTATGGTGAAATCATTGCTTAGAGGAGGAGGTTTACCAGGACCGAAAATAATTAGGTTAATTTTTTTGGGATTAAGAATAATTTTGATGTTAGTGAGCCATGCTTCAGCTAAAGCAAAGTTATTTTGAGTTATGGTTTGTAGCACATTTAAGGTAGGGGAAGCACATATAATGGTGGTGTCGTCTGCGTATTGCACTACTGTGACAGAGAGTGAGGATGCAGCTATCTGGTTTGTAAATAGGGAGAACAGCAAAGGACCAAGGATGGATCCTTGAGGGATGCCTATGGATACTGGTAATAGGGAGGACAATTGGTCATGCCATAGCACTGCTTACTGATCGCCTGATAAGTAGTTGTTGAACCATGACGTAGTGGAGGAGTTGAAGCATGCTGTGGTTTACCATGTCAAAGACTTTAGATAAGTCTAAGAATATGGAGGCTACGAATAGTCCCTTGCTTCTATGGTGATTGACTATGTTGGTGAATGAAAGTAGTGCTGTGGTGGTGCTATAGGAAGGTCTAAAGACATGCTGAGAACTGGATAGTAGGTTATTTTTCGGGAGGTACTGCATTAGTTGAGAGTGAACTATTCTCTCTAATATTTTTGATAAAGGAAATAGAATTGCTATTGGGCAGTAGCTGGTGAGCTCTAGGGATTTACCTCCTTTGTGGCGTGGAATAATATGTGATATTTTCCACAAGGTGGGTATTTTACATTCTGATATTGACCTATTTATGAGAATGGATACGGGATAGGCTATGGCCTCAGCTGATATCTAAAGGAAGTCTGCTGGAAGTTTGTCAGCTGTCAGTATGGTTGGTTTAGTTTTTTCAGGAGTTTAGCAATAGTTTTCATAGGCACTAGGTGCAGGGAAAAGGTAGAGAAATTGTTTTGTCTATTGAGGTGGGTAAGGGTGGTTGTTGGTATGGAGTTGGTAGTACAATTTTGGGTGTTGGCCAGGGATTGAACCGTTTCGATAAAGTATTTGATAAAATGAGTGGGGGTGTTATCATGGTTGTTTGGTAATACAGGGGTAGGAGTGGTAGATTTTCCAGGGCGCAGTAAACTATTTATTGTGGCCCAGAATTTTTGAGGGTTATGAGCATATTTTTCTTGCATGGTTTTATAGTAATTAGTTTTGTCTAGTTTCATTTGTTTTTTGGCTTTGTTGCGGAGTTCTAAATAGTTTTGTTTCAAGGTAGTGGTTTTGTGTTTATGAAATTGTAACCAGTGTTTGTCCATATCTTTCATTATAGTTTTAGTATCTTTTGTTAGCCAAGGGGCACAGTTAGTTTTGACTCTAATGGATTAGGAAAGTTCATGCTTCTTTAGGATTTTAAGAAAAGTTGAGTTAAAGTATTGCACGGCTTTATCTAGAGATAGTTGATTTAGGGGAGTCCAATTACAACATTTTAGTGCATTGATTAGGTCATTAGTTTTGGCATTCTTTTTGTTCTGTACTACTCTGAGGGTAGGTTGGGTGATCTGGTGGGATCTGTTCCTAATAAGTTAGGTTGCTTGATGGTCACTCAGACTGTTAGGGAGACAGCCTGATTGTTGTGCGAGAGTGGGGTCAGATAGCAGAATCCAGTCTAAGATGGACTATCGTTTGGATGTCTTGTCAATTCTAGTGGGGGTAGATATAATTTGGGTAAACCCATGTAGGTTAATATAGGTAGAGGGGCTGTGACTGGAACAGTCAGACCAGTCAATATTAATGTCTCCTAATAGTATGGCTTCTTGTGGAAGGGAGGTAGACATCTAGTATTGCAGGCTTTCCATTATAGTAATGTTATTGCCTGGTGGGATATAGCCACCTGCAATAATTCTATGTTTTCTGGAGTTTAGTTTTAGTTTAACAAATATTAGTTCTATATATTCGACTTCTTGGGAATTGCACTCAAATTGTTCTATGGCTACGCCTTCTCTTTTTTTCCCTGTCTGTCCTGTCATTATGTATAATATTGTATCTAGGGGGAGTAATCTCATTATTGTGATGTTCTGGTTTAAGCCAAGTTTCAGTTAATACAGCTATATCTGGTTTGTATAAGGCTAGTAGGGCATAAAGGTCCTTGGTATTGTTAAGAATACTTCTTACATTTATGATTAAGAGGAGAGAAGAGGTAGGTCTTAGGTATAGAGCATTTGGCTGATTTAAGTTTGTGTTGATTGATGAGTTTGGACCTGGGTTAGGGTGTATGTCTCCACAGCAAGTGAGTTTTTTGAGTAGGTGTAGGTAGAGTTTATTAAGTTTTTGTATTATTCTAGTTTGTTTTTGGGAAGAGTGACGGTTCATGTAACTGAAATTCTATTAACTGTTAGTTATCCAATATACACTTCTTTAAGTCAGCATTTATTTCCATTATATTACCATTGCTGTTTCAATAAAAGGGAATCGTTACACTGGAAATCTTTCCTGCCATAATCAGACAACCTACATCTTAAAACGATGCAAAAAAAAGTGGTCTTTGTACTCGCAAAGTACCCATAACTTGTATGTTCTAAAACAAATGTATTACCTTGTATTACAAAGATTGTATTTATTCTGCAGATAATCAAGACTGTATAGCTCAGTCTATAAGTGAAGCTTTTCTCCCTGGACCTCCACTGAAAATGGGTTCTTTCTGACCCAGTCAGACTATCCTGGTAAACAAATGTCAAATAAACAAACAAATAAATAAATAAATAAATAAAAATTAGTCTTAACAAAAGTTTAAATCTGAAATTTAAATCTGAAGGAAATCATTAGAATACAAAACAAACAAAAAAGTCCTGTCTTGGATACATTTCTATAAAACAATAGTTCCAGAGGATCAGAGGACTGTTGCACTGTGTCTGCATCATACACACACACACACACACACACACATGCACACACACACACACGCACACACATTGTAATTAATAAAATGAAAATAAAATAATTTCTAAAATTGGTTTTGCCAACATATACAATATACTTTGAATTCATTCTTTTTATTTTGTGCTGAGTCTGTAAATACTTTTCCCTAAACAAGTCCTTGCTATGATTATATCATTATTCTATCTTTATTTGTAAGGGCAGCATTTGTGCCAACATGTTATAAAGCTGAACTGTGTTTATTGACACTTATGGTGTATGACTATCACTACTTTTCTGATAAATAAATATTACTGTGCAGTTACATTAATAGAACATTCTTAATACAAGGCTGATTTTGGTTTAGAACTAACTAGTAACTTCTCAAAAGATTTAATGGTTGATCAAAAGATGTCTAAGTATAAATTATTGAGCTTTATGAACTGCACATTAAATCATCCAGACTGATAACAAGACAACAGCATGCTTTTCTTCACTTTTATAATTTATAGTAACATTAACTGAATGGTCCCATCAGGTAATATAAAAGTAAGAATGTGACTAGAAAAAATAAGCACCTTTAAATTATGAACCTTCACTGCAAAGCAAGAAAGAGTTGGTGTTTTGTGACACCATACAACAATACAATCTTCTCTAAACATTCCCTTGTGCTTTCAGATCCTGTTCACTGCTTTGCAAATCATTTAGCTTCAGAAATGCTTTTATGCCATTGAAATCTTTA
>NC_056728.1:1647513184-1647658184 GCF_019279795.1 Protopterus annectens
ACACAAGTAGGGGCGATTCTGACATACAGGTTGCAAGACAGTGGTAGCAGAAAAATAGTATGGTATGCATTACATGCAAATGACCACATAATGATATGCAAATGCATGTCAGGATGGTAATGAGAAGCATCACTTATATCAATGATGAAACCAAAAACATGTTTCGTTATTCAGAAACATGTACAATTTGTGCAGTGAGGCATGGCAATCAGCTTATCAGAATCCCATCATTTACTGAAGAACAGATGATAGGAGTAGCAGCTTCTTTAGCTGATCAACATGTATTAGTGACTACCTTAACAGCCATTGACCGCACTATTTTATGCCGCCACTCTTGCATTGCATAAAAGTCCTACAGTTACTCCCTAACAATCCTTCCATCTCTAGAACATAGTCAACGGATACTTTATAGACAGTGACTTTATATCAGAAAGAGTGGATACATGCTGTCCTGACATAAGATCAAGAGGAATGCATAGACTGCCTATCACAGTGGGCATGAAGGTTTGTATAGCATTAACCATGTACCTTTTAGTGTTGAACAAGAGACAGGCTTGGAGTTTTCAGGACTCAGTCTCAAAAAATATTTCTAGTTCCATTTCTTTATTCATTTCCTAAATGGTTACCTGAGTGTATGTCTATATATATATATATATATATATATATATATATATATATATATATATATATATATATATATATATATATAGTGTTCATTCATTATATTAGAATACCATTTTTTCTGTTTTTCCTACATTTTTTAATATTCAATTTCCATAAAAAGATTTTATTCTGATACTCGTTCATGTCTTCATTTACACAATTTTTCTATCATTTCTGGGAACTTATTCTCTTCCAAACATTCTTATATTTGTCTTTTATTATAACATTTATTACATTTTCATGTTTTTCTTCTGATCTTGCCAAAACTTTAACAAGATTTATAGGAATATGAAAAAAAAATAAGTGTAGGAGAACTTAATGTAATTTTAAAGGAATTAGATAAGGAAAAGGTCATGGGAATGGATGATATTGAGTATCACATGCATTATAATATGCAAGAATCACAAAAAGTGTATTTCTTTGAAGTACTAAATGAATGTGCAATTGGGTTAATCAATCCCAGTCCTCCCCCCTGTTGTTTAACATAAAATATCCCTCTTATAAACGGATACAACCTTGATCCCCATATAAATGAGAATACAGCAAATGATAACTCTTTTTCAAACTTGTATGGTATCATATAAACCTGCTAAATAAGCAATTTTACCTAAAAGAATACAATTAATTGCATACACTTTTTTGTACGACAGTTTATATGACCTCCACAACATACAAACTTCTCTTAATTTCTGTATTATTTTTCCCATTGCTTTTCCCTTTATATTTTTCTCCCAGATCTTATTCCTAACAACCTCATCATTGAATTGAACCCCTTCTATGCTATCTTTTGACCCAATGCCACTACTTTTGTCTTAGTTATATGTAAGCCAAGCATTTTTAAGTACTGATTCATTCTTCTAATTCCTTTTTCCATCCATTCCCTATTCTTCATGACTAAAACTATATCATCTGCATATGTAAGAATTACTGGAATTTGAATTTCTCCTATTTTATATCTTGTCATTTTCAACACTCTGTTCATTTTACTAACAGATATGTTCATAACTAATGCAAATAAAATACTGCTTGCTAGACATCCATGTCTTATCCCACATACTATTTTTATTTTTTCACTTAACCACCCATTTCGTACCACTCTCACAATATTATTCCCTATTTATTTTACCACTTATACTATAATTTCTTAATATATGCCACAAAACATCATATTGCATTCAATCAAATGCTTTACTTACATATTCTACCATAAATTTAGTTTACACCCCTTTATTTATAACATCATCTATCACTTTTTCAATATCGATAATAAATCCTGACTTCATTTCCTTTTCTTTCCTAAAATCATATCATCAGGTAATTTGTTTACTTCCTAATCGTTTCCCTATTACTCTCATGAATATCTTAAAATCTGTATTATTCAACACTATCGGCCTCCAATTTCTTATATCCTTTTTTTCTCCTTTTTTCCATATTTTATTACCTCTGTACATATTTCTTGTTCTGCTATCATTTTTCTAATGATTCATTTAATACTTCCTTGAAATACACTTTTTGCCAGTCTTCCATATTTTAATACCTGTAATACTCAATACCATCCATTCCCATGGCTTTTACCACATTTAATTCCTTTAAAATTACATTAAGTTCTCATACACTTATATTTTTCCATATTCCCATTATACACTTTACTTAATTTTTTATCTTTCCATTTCTGCCTGTCTTCTATTTCCCTTTTTTAAATGCTTCTGTATATAGTTCCTTATTACTTCAAATATCTTTTCTTTCATATTCACTCTCTCTCTCCTTTATTATTCATCAATACCCTTATTATTCTCTCATTTTCTCTTACAATCTTATTTAAATATGGTGTCTCCTCTTCTTTTTTACCCTGTAAAAATATCTTTCTTATATAGCACTTTTTAATTTTCTCCTGATTCATTTCATGTATCTTCTTCTCCTCCTTTTCATAATTGATTATCTTACTTTTTATTAATTCTTTAAATACTTCTTGACTTAGGTGTTTATATATTCAATTGTCTTTCCTCTTTCTCATTATTTGATATTTCAGAAAACACGTTTTATATTTTTCTTTAAAACGTATCCACCAATTTGTCCAATTTTCATAAAAAAATTTCATATTCACCATAATTGGTTAATCTCTTTTCTGTCTTCCTCATATAAGTCTTTTTCATTGTCTCTTAATGCCTTTACCTAATCTTATATATCCTTCCTTTTCTTGCACTTCTACCCATACAGCTAGATGATCCAAAAATCTTGTTTCCTTTATTCCTCTTTGTACTACTTTCAAGCTGTCAGATATTACAAAATAATCAATTTCCATTTTTTATTTCTTTTGTAAGTCCAATGTTTTTCATCCCATAAATACAATTTTAAACTTTTTATTAGTTCATATACCTTCCTAGCATCATGTCCTACTATCTTCTTTTTCTTAAATCACAGTTGAAGTCTCTCACTAATATTATATCCATATTCACTCCTACGTAGTTTAGATATTTTTTAAACATTATTTCCCTTTTTTATTGTAACATATGCATAGATTAAAGTAATTCTATACACATCTTTCTTCCATCTTATAATTAGTGATGCAAAGAAATGGATGAATGAGATTCCTACCTTCCCTACCTATCTAGTGAGTGTAGAATAAGTGGGAGTCCTTGGCTGTTGGTGACATGCCATTACTCTTATCATTTTTTCACTTACCCAGTGAGGAGGGGGGTGAGCCCCACCAGGGTTCTTGCTTCTGGCTTCAAGCACCCAGATGCCTGGGAGGGCAACCATATCTGGGGACAATGACAGGTGGGGAGTTTGACTGGGGCATTACACCTGTCATAGAGTAATGCAGGTGTCCTAAGGTAAGTTCAGGGAAGACAGAAACCTCCTGTGGAGCAGAAGGGCAAAAGCTCACTTGATCTTGATTTTCGGTATGAATACAGACCATGAAAGCAGGGCCTTATGATCCTTCTGGCTTTTTGGGTTTTAAGCAAGAGGTTTTTAAAAAAGTTGCCACCGGGATAACTGGCTTGTGGCTGCCAAGTGTTCTTAGCAATGTTGCTTTTTGATCCTACAATGTCATTTCTTCCTATCATTGTGAAGCAGAATTCACCAAGCGTTGGATTATTCACCCCCTAATAGGGAACATGAGCTGGGTTTAGACCATCATGAGACAGGTTAATTTTACCCTAATGATGATGTGTTGTTGCAATAGTAATCCTGCTCAGTACGAGAGGAACCACAGGTTTAGATATTTGATGTATGCGCTATTAGGTAGAACTATTGCTCTACCTAATTCTATTGTAGTATTTAAAAATGTTATTGTTTCATTGCATAACAATGCAATACCTAACAATGCAATACCTGAACATGTATCTTTTCCCATATTCCAAAAAGTGTTTCCATCCAATAATTTTTCCATGTGTAACATTTTTTCTTTCATTAATATTCTCATGTCTTCTATAGTATAATTATATGCATATCAAGTGATGCACACCATGTTAAAACACCTATTCTTCTTTTAATATTCTTTATAGTATTACCATTTATGGCTAAGATTGTCAGCTTCATTTTAATATAAGTTTGCTACCTCCTTTCACATTTCACTTTACCTTTTTTATTTTTCTTTCACAACTACACTCTTAAACTTTCTTTTTCTATCTTTCATCCCTTTTTCCCTATAGAATTAGTTACGTCTCATCACTCTCCAGTTTACATATTCATCTTCACTTGTTTCTTGTACCATTTCTTCCAATTTATTATTTTCCTTGTTTTGTCTGTTGTTTTCTTTATTATCAGTCTGATCTCCATACTCTATTTCTATACCCCTCTCTACACATTCTTGTTTTCTCTCTTGTTCTTTAGCTTCTATATTTTCTTCAAAACCCATCCAGGCATGTCCTGATTTCCCACGCTTTACATATTATATCACACTTCTTAGCTTGCTCAGCTTCCCAGAAATGAAACATTTTCTTTTATCACAATTACTAATCAAATGATCATCTTTTCCACAAAAAAAAATGTTTCTGGTTGTCCCCTATATTTAAAATAGCCTCTATTATCATCTACATTTTACACACTTGAAATATGCACAATTTTTTTCAATTTCCATTTTCTAATAATAATCCCATCTCCCAGTCCATAATCCTCTGTCATTGTAATGTGCATCACTTCTCTGCATATACTCTTTAAATACTCCTTTAACACTTCTTTCTCAACTGCAGTTCAAAATTGCACAATAATCTGTTTTTTGTTGTATCTCTGTTAAATATTTGCACTAGATATGAATTACAAGGATTGCAATCTTTCTTACTTTCAAATTTCTCTAAGAATTCTTCCATGTACTGCCCTGTCTCAAACAGCATGTCACAATATGTCTCGTTATTAATATGTATGAAAGCTCTTACATCCTTTGGTGAAGTACTAAGAGATGCAATCAGTGTCCCAAACCTCATACCTTTTAAGCTCTTTTTCTTCTTTGCTGATCAAACTTACCACAAACTTTCTTCTTGCTGACTCTCTTTTTTCTTCTGCTCACTTCTATCCTCCCTTTACTTTTTGACCATATAATTTCTTCTTTATTTCTGTCTCTTTTACCTACTGCTCCATAATTTCACCCCATGAAGCTGCCATCTCGCTCTCCAGTTCACTCTGGCCTGGCATATCTTTTAAGTTGACATTCCACAAACCTTCCGATTGGAGGATTGTAATAATACATCCTTGCTGTGCAGCCATTCCTGGAACAAGCACTCTGAATGGTGTGAAGGTCCGAACAGCTTCTTTTCCTTTGCCTCTTTTGCTTCTCCCTTCTTTGCTACTGCTAATGACTTCACCATTCCTTCCATTATACTTCCTTCATCCCCCTCATAAAGGCTCCACTACCTCCATGCTTACACTCTCCTTCTCTCACTCCATTCCAACTTCTACCTCACAGAAACTCACCATACTCCTTCCTGCTTCTTCAAGCCACCTATGCACCTGGAATGGAAGCAGGAAGCTTAAACTGCCACCAGCAATAGTGTTAACATATGCAACAAGTAGGGGAAGTTCCCTGATGCCCTGGCCTAATTTCCCCTAGTAGTATAAATACCACCTCAGGCCTCCCCTGAAAAGAGGCTACTAGCCTAGTGGGATGAGCCCAGACTACAAAGAACAAATAAATAAATAGTAGCAGCCACACCTACAACACATGGCATCCAGTATATCACCCAGAAGGTTTTCCATTTCATCAACTGTCAAGTGGTATGCAGTGCAAAGTGCATTATATACAATGTATCTGTGCACCATCCAGGCTACACATTGGTAGCTCCACACATTGCAAGCCATAGAAGATAGCAAGATCTGGTCTCAGAAACAATTCTTAGCAGACTATTCACTATGATGTTTGCTGCTGTGTGCTGTAGGTGATGGTGGATATGCCTTTGAGCAGTGGAAGATGACCACAATACACACCACCCCAAATGGAGTACAACACCTCACTGTTGAAGATAAGAAACAGCATCAAACATGTGTTCACAATGCTGAAGACCCACTTCCACTGTCTGTATATATCTGGAGATGCACATCAGTATGTTACAGAGATCTGCTGCAAAATATTTGTGATCTGTGCCATACTACATTGCTGCTGTAAAAACAGTTGCAGCACATTAAGCTTATAACATTGGATAGCATATCTGTGACAACTGGAGATGGGTGACAAGTTGTTGAAGGAACTGACTATAGTGGGCTGTCATGCAAAACCGAAGTGGGCCCATTACATTGTAGCACTGAAAAAAGGCAGTATCTGGTCCACATTATTGGACTGTGGCAAAACAAACACAGAACAAAAGACATTATCATACCCACAGAAGCCAGAAAAATAGACAGGGCACACTCATGATCATTTGTTCTGGTGAGGGGGCACAGTGACACGAGACAGCAACAGCTAGCAAAGGTGGAGAGGTCAGGAATGGTATCTGCTGAAGCCATTTGCATGAATAAGGGTATGTGGCATGCTAGGGATCACTTCTGTTAGGTCTGGAGGCAGCTGGTCTGCAAGATGACATAGAATGTTGAGTCCATCCATTGAATACCAGCATGGCTGTGGAGTGGAGTTCAAAAAAATGATATCCAGTGTGTGTGCAGTGCAGATATGGAGGGGGTCATGATGATAAGGCTACAGAGGAGTGGGACCCTGCATGGATTGCCCCATAGAATATGCCCATTGTGGAATCAGATGCCTGTCAGACATGCCCAACAGAACATCCACAGACAGGCATAGAGGCTATAGTGGAGAAAAAAAAAAGTGTGTTGGCCTTGTTCATGACATCATCTGTGGCCAGGAGTGAGAAGCTGCCTAGGCATCAGCCATGTCCAAGTGAGCATCCAGAGGTGAAGGCAGCCATGAACAATATGGACAGACTTTCCACATTTGGATCTGTGTATGCCACTTGTGTTAAATGTGTCTGTACTCCTGCTAGGAGCAACCATAGCAGCTTGATCCCACAGTTGTATGGATGTACTAATAGATGACAAGTGAGCTGACCTCAACATCCATATGTTTAACAGGTAACAATATGCAATTACACTTTGCCTGTAGTGAAAAATGCTCTGCAGTCCATGCAATGATTGAAGGTATTCACATAGGCCATGGTTCACAGCAGCACTAAATTGTCTGATTAGTTATTGACTGTACCTGGATAATCAATATACACATCCATTGACTGATGCCAAAGATAATATCCAATTCAAGGAATGTGCTGAAGGCAACAATGGCCACCTACACCACTCTTTGCAATGACGTGTGCATATCTGAAGTAGTGATTGTTTTGTGGTTGCCGTGGGGTTGAGAAAGATGGGACAACCTGTTCCAAACAGAGGTGATGCCAGAGGTTCAGCCCACACCTCCACAACTCTCTCTGCTGTGGAAGAGGCAAGGTTCTCTTAACCGTTAATATTACTGACAGTGCCACTGTGTTCTTGGACTGTGCCAGGTGCATAGTACCATTGTTAGTCTCTGCAGATACACTGACATCAGCCATGCAAGGACTTGTCATGGCAGATCCCCTCTCAATAGAATTAGTGAATGCCTACAGATAACTTACCAGTGGTAAAGCTGGTACATATATGACATCCTCTGCCTTCCAACAGACAGAGTATAACATGCCAAGAATATACATAGCCTATGGGCATTTATGCACATTGCTGTGTAAGTTGTTTGTGTTGCAGCCCTAATATCCATGATGACATAAATGCAGATGTGCCTGTCTGAAAAAAAGAAGTCCTACAGAAATCACATGTGCCATTACTCACCTGGAGCATCCCTAACAGGCACTTGGGCAGTTGTACTTTGTAGAGCAGTTTGTCTGTGTTACAGACCAAAAGCCCCCAGCTGACACAAATGTGGATGTTTATAAGTGAATAAACAATGTATAGGTGTGAGTCATTGTCCTACAAGAATGACATGTGCATGTGGCACTACTAACCTTAGGAATCCCCTACAGATTGTCTGGCAGTTATACCCTAAGGTACAGGCTGTGTCTGCCTGATATCCCTCAAGTATGCATGTCTGGGTAAGTCATGTAGATACTAGGCAATGTCTAGCAGGAATGGCATGTCCTGTTACTAACCTGGGACATGCTCTACAGATGATCATTCAGTCATCATAAGCCCAGCTCCCACATCTAATTCACTGCCACATATGAGGTATAACTAATTTTCACTACTGAGGGGCAATAGGAATTCCTCACTGTCCTTGAACTGATTCTGTGTTTGGGGGCCCACCCACCTGTGATCAACCTTTCCCTGGCTGTTTTCTGAGCCTTGGTCTTGGTATGGTGTACTTTATCAGTGATCTTGCAATGCACTGGTAACATTGTCCTATTATGGTTATCCTATGCACTGATGTCCTGCACAAGTTCCTGCCACATCTGGTCTAGAAGGCCTTTTATACGTTACATTTTCACATGTATGACTGCCAGGTATGCACAGGTCCTGAAGAACACCTATGTCCCCTGTGTAGTAAACATTTCCAGTCAATGCAATATTTTGATCCCATGATAGGTGAGATACGCCAGTGGGTATACATGTGAATCTGTATGGTCCATACCAATCAGCACCTGTCTCCTCACTGTCCACATAATCCAATGGTGGGTATAGCCTTGCATGTTGCTATAAGATAAATTTTTTATGACACTGTGACATACTGTAACATTTATATTCTTGTGAGCCATGTGTGAGGTCCTTTTTTCATGTGCCAGCATCATGACATGTTCCTGCTGTTATGGAGGACCAGCATACCCTATAGTTTGTCTAGCCATCTCTGTGCATAAGCAGCAGACACCAATGTAGCAAGACTGTGACTGAACCTACCTGTCTTCTCTGTGACAAGAATGAATAACACCCCACAATACATGCAGAACTGCAATATATCCTGCCTATTCCCCATACTGTAGGTGAATGACCACCCTTCCAAACAAGGCTCCAACCTGCCCTGCCTGTTCCCTGCACTCTAGATGAGTGAAAACAATGTACAGGTCTACAACCTGTTCTGCCTTTTCTCCAACCTCTCAGTGGCTGAACAACCCCCCCTCCCGGCACAAAGAAGTCAACTTGTCCTCCATGTTCTTTGTACCTTGTCAGTCTGAGTCCTTCCAGCTGGTCAGCCCCCACTTATGGCCAGTTTAGTATTATCACACACACACTGTACCACTGCATGACAGTGTCTGTGGTGGCCATGCCCCTTTCAGCAGTGAGTGCAATCCTGGTACTCATTACCATTTACCTGTTTGCTATCATTTTCCCTCTGTGGCAGTGCATTCACATTTCTACATTCTTCAAGTTCTCTGTGCTGCTCACTGTAGCATGGTCTCCCACAAAATTATGACCACTTTTTTTATCACACTGTAATGCTGTTTGTAACAAATCTATTATGCTAATGAGGTGATTTAACACAGTCCTATGAACTGTGCTTGTAATACAATGCATTATCACCTTGGTTCTGTGCTTTGGGGCCTGGTACTGGTATCGCCAGACTTTGAGTCAGGTATGGTGTGCATGCATGGGGAGCCTGCCATACTAATTACAGACTGCATCACACTTATGATCATAGCCATTGTAGGTAATGTCAAGTGACACATGCACTCAAGTCACTACGCCACAGGTACCAGTATGATTCTATTATTGTCTTTGTGGGCGTTAATGACCTGAGTAGTACATCTCTGGACTATTTGAAGAGAAACATTACTGATCTCTCTGAATATCTTTCTCAGGCAGATATGTGCCTTGCATTGGGCAGCATTCTACCTTCACCAAAGACGATGCCACAGTATGAACAAAAGACGTTTGACTTCAATAATTGGCTAAGTTTCTTGTGTCTTTCCAGGAGGATCCAATATTTGTCAGCATGGGAGGACATAAATATTGAAATTTCATCGAGCCCCCTCAGAGCCATTAGAACAGTACATACTTTATACAACCCCTCTACAATAAAATTAGCTAGACAAGCATCACATAACTGATTTACTTAGGGTTGTATCACCTGTAACATAGTACCATTCACTACAAATTTTAATTTGAGTAGCATAAATATTTCTCATTCCATTTTCACAAAATATTTATTTGGAATGGAATATGTTTCACAAGTAAATATAGTTGGCTAACAAAAAGTATGGACTGCAGTCAGGGAGTGTTATTACCTACAAATCAGTGCATGATAGATAATGTATAAAAAACTCTAAACATTTTGTCACTTAGATACATGAATATGCTGCAAAAAACTACTTCACAGATGTCATACAGTTCCAGTATGGTTGCCAAGTTAAAGGCAGTATTAGAAAGCTTTTCTGTATTTATATACTGAGGTGTGTGTGCTGTGACAGAGCACAGTTGTCATATAACTATAGTCAACCCTTTATTCGTTTTAATTTACTGACATTTTGTTGCTGTGTAGGACATAATAGTCCGGGTTTTTCCTTTCCTGTGTTTGTGAAAACAATCCCCGGGATTCATGAAGCTTGGCGCAAGGACGGCTTTAGGCTTGCGCTGACCATGCAGCTCAGAGATGGCACAGTAGTGCCATATGCATATTAATGAAGGCATGCTGCCACCACATCCATGTGCATAGGAAACGTGGGCGAGTGCATGGGGCGTGTCGAAGTGTCACATGGAGGCATGGACATGTCGGCTGTTTACGTGCAACCTAAAATGCTGAATATTACAGCCTGCCTCCAATAGTAATCACACCTGTCAGTGTCCGTGTATACTGAAACATATGCAAAGCATGCAAGACAGTCTTGCAGACACAAAAATAAGAAGCAAACACAAATGCACGTAGCTGAATATTGAGTCCCCATCCCTCGAACAAATGACATTTAAAACCCCGTGCCCGTATTCTAATGCAGTGTTGATAGTTATACCAAGTGGAAGCGAAATGCATCGTGTTAGCGCGCCACCAATAGCTAAGGCTAGTGCAATGGTCAGAGTTACCACCTGTCCCACATTGTGAGGGACAGTCCCCCTCTGGGAAGTTGTGTCCATACCAAAACCATTATTAATGTAAAATATCCTGCTATCGTATGACATAATTATGTCCCACATCTCATGTAATAGTCACATACAATAGTTATTTCCATATGCAACGTACCTACATGTTACAAAAAATAGAATAAGCAAGTAAACGAAACAGAAGAAGCAGCTAAACTGCTACAACAATAAGCTTACATTTAGGCATAAAACAAAAGTACTATCCGTTGTACTGACCGTGGGTATGTGCTGGTCTGTGGAAGCTGATGTGTGTCCTGAATATATCCCATCCTGGCCATATGAAAAGGTGGCAACCCTACCAATGGCCAGAGCATTCAGCCAAAGTCTGCCCATTTGCGGTCTAAGGCATCCTTGTCAGGATGGGTCAAAGATGAACAGGTATTACCCGGGTCTACCTACCATGTCATGAAAGATAAGTATTTGCGTGTACCTATGTGCGTGATGTACAGCATGTGGAAGGTGAAAAATGCTAGGGTAGTCCTCACAACCATACAGATACCAGACATATGTTATGTATGCAATGTGTTCCCTTGACCGTGCCATAGGCCATCAACCAGAGAAGGGATGGAAGGAGTGTGTGGAATATGGGTGTGGGGGGGGCAGGTAATGTAATAATTCACAAAGGGGAGACTGTGTTGGATGCACAATAGGTGAACTGGAGGTGTATGAGGGAGCAGGGGTGAATCAGAAAGAAACACAAAGAACAAACATACACATCCGCAATACAACCTGACAGGCTATACTGTAGAATACAATCCCACAAACATATGAATATTAAAATGTGCGATACACATGCAGAGAAATGTCACCGGCACATACCCACATAATGGTCTGGACTGAACTGAGCCATCCAACTACAACATACCTGGATGCATAACTGAATACCCATCATCCCCTCTACAGCACACAACCCCCCCATTCCTGAACGTCAACCAAATCCAGCCATACTCGGGCTGCTAGCTTGGCGTAGCCATATCTGCACATAGTGACCACTACTCATATCTAGTAGGCAGTCTCACCCTAGGCAGTGTCAGGATTGCGAACTATGTATCCCTTGCATGTAAAACCCTACCACGTTTTCGTAAATCCAAAAAGATCGAAGGTTATTGTCTTGCTCAACCTTTGGATATCCCTCATGGGATAAGTATCCTGTGCAAACATCAGACTTGGTATCACGACACGATGTCCAGTCCTGTAGACATCTGGACACAAGTTGTATGTGCAGTAGTCGCTCACGAGTCTGCTCAGCCTCCGGCCAATCATGCAGAACCTACTACCCGGGATTAAACACCTGACCGTGATGCACATCTCCCCACATGAATTATCGAGAATATATACTTTACACATTCGCATACTGGCAGTTGGATATAGGGTGATTAAGGCGCTAACGTAAGCAGGGTACCTCCTGTCCCACTTTGTGAGGGACAGTCCCTGTTTGGGTAGGTGTGTCCTGACCAAGAATGATACAATGGCAAATGCCCTGTGATTATAAGAAATAACTATGTATCATATTTCATGTAACAATTGCCTAAAACAGTTATTTCTGTATGTAAAACATGTAAATCTTACAAGAAACAGAATAAGCAACTAAACTGCTACAAGAATAAGCTCTCATCTAGGAAAATAAGTAAAGTTCTAACCATGTACTGACCATGGGTATGTGTTGGCCTGAAAATTCTGGTGTGTCCTGAATATATCCCATCCTGGCCATATGAAAATGTGGCAACTCTACCAATGGTCAGAGCATTCGCACAATAACTGGCCAGCCTCTTAATCCCCCCTAAAACCAGTGACCTTCGGAGGAAAGGTGTTGAATGACACTGAATGAATAATGACAATCATTAAGAGTAACAGATATTTTTAACTTTAGAAAATAAGTATTAATACATATGCTCTGGATCTCTCAACACATTTCAAGTTAATAGTACTAACATTGTAAAACTGTCCGTGATTGTCCCTGATTTGTCCTTGCCTTGTCCCTGTTACTGTTGAAATTAGTCCCTGAGTGGTTGAGAGGTCCATACACATTATATCCTAACTGCCATCCATGCGGAATGTACCACGGATAGTGTAGTGGTCAAACCGGTGACTAATGTGTGTCTGTTTCTGGGTCCAAGCCATGCAAGGGCCGCTAATTTTATGTGATGGCCAGAATAATGTCCTTTGGATATAGGGAGGTAAAAGCAGCGGGGATGCATACCAGACATTCAACTGTATGGGAAATGTAAATAGGTATGTAGGTGTAAATGTATGTACAGACAAGGATATCTATATGTATATCTATATAAATATTTATATATATATATATATATATATATATATATATATATATATATATATATATATATATATATATGTATATCTATATAAATATTTATAAATGAATGAACATGGTCACAATAAAGCAGTCATAACAGATGTGAAGGGAAACACCAGTCGAACCCCCCACCCCGTATTATGTAGTGCTGACATAATAATCTGGTAAGAGGTGACCAAACCCCTGCATCTGTAAACACAGGTAGAATGATAACATTGGGTCTAACTCTGTCCACATGCTAATTCTGTCTTTCAAACAGGTACAGTGCTGTTCTGGTCTCCAGTCAAACAAACCTAAACCCAGATGACCACATGAAAACCCTGACAATCAAACACACGTATGTGCCAGGACTAAAAGCTTTGGAGTTCTGAATATCCTCGGAGTGAATAAACATGCAGCACAGGTCAAGAGCAGTAGGGAATAGAGAATGGCACATGTGTAGTACTGTGGTTTTCCCAGCAGAAGAATGGATGCCTGCTGTGTAAGTGAAGCATAAAGGCATGTGTTTGGGTAGCTATGAACCATTGGTATACATATAAATGAAGCAGAACACCAATAGTGTAGTGGTTAGAGCATCTGCCTAACGTAAAGGCATTCCTGGTTCAAGTCTGACTATAGCACATATCATTTTCTTGTGGAATGAATGTCACTGTGCTGTAAAGCCAACGTTTAAACATGTAAAGTTGAACGTGTGTTTCGCATGGGGCCATTAACCGGATTCCTTCAATCAAAGTGGCACTGTCATAATGAATAAGTCACACGTAAGCACAAAGAAGTGGCAGTAAACATATGTAACTCACAGTAAGCATATGCGAGTGTGCCTGCGTGGGTGGAAGCAGTTCCCAGCATAGCAAATGTATGTTTTTATGTATAGATGTAACTTATATATATATATATATATGTACATATACACACACACACACACACACATATATATTATATATATATATATATATATATATATATATATATATATATATATATATATATATGTGGGTGTGTATAGATATATATCCACAGACATGAAATATATATATATATTTGAAGAATGAACACCGTAAGAATAAAGCATACACAAGGGTTGTGAAGGGAATCTAGAGCAACTAAGGTATTATATAGTGCTTGCAGCGTATGTCAGATAAAGCTGCCCAAGAGTGAGCAGAACACCGCTATTCACACCAGAAGCAGGGTTCTACCAGTGGGCATAACATCATTGAACTGCTACGTCTACATTACAAACAGATGGAATGTAGTTCATGTTGTGACCACCTGCACTTGTAAACCGCAAATGGTCTAATCCATAACACCAGGAAAGGCACGTATGTGCAAATATAAATGGCAGGAGACCCTGTGAATACATAAGGTGGTGCAAAATGTGTGTAGGGCCCCAAACACTCTGGAGAGGGCAGTGTATAAAGGTGTGTCATGGCTGCGATATCAGGTGGATAATGGCTGTTACACGTGGAAACTCAACATGGGTGGGGTAGAGGAATTATGGCTATGCGATTATGTATCCAGGAATGCCAGGATTGGCTGGGCCGGTTCCAATGGACCACCCCATGTAGGTCAGCTAGTACATAATAGGTATACATGCATACGCACATGCAGACAACAATATGTTGAAGTACATTCTCTGTAACACATGCACTCCATTTATTGACATAAATAATATGAATGTGCACAGACAAACAAATACAGTAGCTGGAATAATAGGCTGTGCAAACGAGGAACAGGTCAAATGACTCTGCATCACATCCCAGTTACCATTGGTAATCCGTACATGAATATATTACGATGTCTGTCCACTGTATAATGTGCTAAATACCGATTACAAGATAACCGGAGTGAAGTGTCAGTGTCATAATGACAAAGGCAATAGTATGCTGTTGAAGCAGATATAAAATCCAATACGCATGTGTAATTGCATATGGCCGGGAAATGTATTGGTCAAGAGACACACAACTGTATGTATATATATATATATATATATATATATATATATATATATATATATATACAAATATATATATATATAATATACATGCAACATATATAGATATGTACACAAAAAATATATATATATATTATACATAAATACATGTTACTGTAGATATACACATGTACATAACTAGGTTACGTTATAGCAATTATGGGTAACATAGGTTCAGACCAGGCATATGTTAGTGGGAGGTCCAATAAACAAATGTCTACCTCCCACACCTCCCCAGCTAGGCCGGTGAGACATACAGACATGCAATGAAGGTAAATACACCGCTGCTTTCCAGACCACCGGCAGGAAACTACCAGTGGGAGAGATCTGCAAGGTCTACACTATTAACATGGATCATGGGATCCCTTGCGGGACACCAAAAATTTGCCTTGTAGGCGAACCATTAATGATTGACGTGACCAGGATGTAGTTGTACACAGAACAGTAGGTATTGCAAGTCTGATAACACATGGGTTGACAAAACATAAGGCATGTGTCTCGAGATGGGGAGAGTGGGCAGTGTGTAGGGGTGTGTTCATACCCCAGCTGCGCTCACAGTAAGGATGAGTCATGAGTGCTGTAGAGGGGTGTCAGGTAGAGGAATCATGGGTATGCAATAATGGGCCTAAGTGTGCAGGTGTTGGTTGGCAGAGATGTATTAGGCGTGCCCCATGGAAGTAATTAATATTCCTATGTGGGCATAGCAGACGCCCATACCTCCCAAACCTGAAGAGCACATCTACTAGATAATCCGTAAACCAATGGGGGAACACACAGGGACTATATCAGTGCCCTGTACCCAATTATCATGGACGTCCGTGATTACAAATCAGAATCTAACACAGTCCTAACTAAACCCTTCCAGAACTAGTGATATTAGGTCGACAGGTGGCGGAATACACGTAATGACTAATGACAAAATATATATATATATATATATATATATATATATATATATATATATATATATATATATATATATGTATATACACACACACACACATACACACACACAAAAAAAATATATATATATATATATATATATATATATATATATATATATATATATATATATATATGTATATACACACACACACACACACACACACACACAAAAAAAAAATATATATCTATATATATATATATATATATATATATATATATATATATATATATATATATCTATATATGTAACTGTAGATATACACATGTACATACCTAGGTTACGGTACAGCAATTACAGGTAACATATGTTCAGACTGGGCATATGTTAGTGGGAGGTCCAATCAACTAACGTCTACCTCCCACACCCCCCCCCCAGCTAGGTCGGTGAGACATACAGACACGCAATAAAGGTAAATACGCCACTGCTTTCTAGACCACCAGTAGGAAACTACCAGTAGGAGAGATCTGAAAGGTCTACACTTTAAACATGGATCACTGGGTCCCTTGTGGGACACCAAAAATTTCCGTTATAGGCAACCCAACTGATGCGACCAGGATGTAGCCATACATGGAACAGTAG
The DNA here is from genome assembly GCF_019279795.1 of Protopterus annectens. NCBI lineage: Eukaryota > Metazoa > Chordata > Ceratodontiformes > Protopteridae > Protopterus > Protopterus annectens. The sequence continues at coordinate 1,647,530,174 of NC_056728.1, forward strand.
GTTGTGCAAGTCTGATAACACATGGGTTGACAAAACGTACAACATGTGTCCTGAGACGGGGAGAGTGTGCAGTGTGTAGGGGTGTGTTCATACCCCAGCTGCACTTACAGTAAGCATGAGTTCTGTAGAGGGGTGTCAGGTAGGGGAATCATGGGTATGCAATAATGGGCCTAAGTGTGCAGGTGTTGGTTGGCAGAGATGTAGTAGGCCCGCCCCGTGGAAGTAATTAATATTCCTATGTGGGTATAGCAGACGCCCATACCTCCCAAACCTGAAGAGCACATCTACTGGATAGTCCGTAAAACATTGGGTGAACACATAGGGACTATATCAGTGAACTGTGCCCGATTATCATGGACATCCGTGATTATGAATCAGAATCTAACACAGTCTCAACTAAACCCTTCCAGAACTAGTGATATTAGGTGGACAGGTGGCGGAATACACATAATGACTAATGACAACATGTATGAGTCATAAACAGCATGCACCTCGACAAATGTGAATGAGTACATATGCCCTGGAACTATCAATGTATCAGGCTAATAGAACCAATCATCTAAATGTGTCCCTGAGGGTGTTATGGAGTGTCCCTGATACAGTGTTCATTCTTCCCCATTCGTATGTGAAGTCTGCTAGTGACAGAAAGCGCATTTTCCGCTCACTACCTTAGGTATATGATAGCATAATAGGTTGGGGTTACCACCTGTTCGTCTTTGTGAGGGACACTCCCCTCTGGGCAGTTGTGTCCTGCAAAATGAATGTTATTATGACACATGTCCTGTGATTTCGGGCAAAGAATCCATATACTGTCTGTAGTGGTTGCATAAAACGATTATGTTGTATCTGAAACACCTAAATGTTATAGGAAACAGTATTAGCAACTATAATGCTACAAGAATAACCTTTACTTATGCAAACCGGTGAAGTTCATAGGTTCATAGGTTCATACTAGGCTATCTGCCCGAGGGCATTTACAAGCCTAGCCCATCATTTTGAGGCTTATGCCACCCCTTTAGTATGGGGAACTATACCCATTATTTTGCTGTGCCTCTGTCGAGCAGTGACACTGAGGTAATCCCTGGGGTATATCTGCGATCTCCCATCCATTGGTCAAGATTTCTCTTGAACAAGGCCAGCGAGGTGCTCTGCCTCACATGTACCGGGATTTTGTTCCACAGCATAGGGAGTCTTTGGGTGATGAATCTATCCCTCCAGCACATCCTATTAATAGCCGTGGTTTAAGTCTCTTGTGGCTCTGATGGATCTAGATTTTTGAGGTGAAGCATATTCACCAAATCTGGGTTTGACATGGCCTTGTATGTTAGGCAAAGGTCACCTCTGAGCAAGTGTTTACTGAATAGAGCTGGAGTTCTTTCAGTCGGGCAGCATAGGACAGATTTTTGAGACCCTTTATCCTTTTGGTGAGGAACTTTTGTGGCCTCCAGCTGCTGCAAGTGTCGGGTCAGATACATTCAATGGGGCATTGTACTCAATCATTGGTCTGATGAGTGATGAGTAAAGGGAGATTATGACCTCCCTTGATCTAGATGAGAATCCTTCATGATAAGGTGGGCAATGTAGAAGGTCTTCCTAACTACTTTAGCTACATGGGTGTCAAATGACAGACTACTATCAACCTGGGTCCCCAGGTCCCTGATAACTTCTTCTGTGCTCAGTGGATTGCCACCTATTTGGTAGTTAGGGGTAACCTTGATTTTCCAAAGGTATGACTATGCATTTTGGCATTTAACTTTAGGTGGCTCTGGCACCAGTTATCCGTTTCTGTGAGACCTTCTGAAGGATATCTGTGTCAGATGTGTTTTCTACTATATGGCCCAGTTTGCAGTCATCTGCAAACTTTGTCAGCCATAACCCTCCTGTGTTTGCTTGTACTTCGGAAAAGTAGATGCCAAACAAGAGTGGCCCAGGACTGAGCCCTGTGGGACACCACTTGTGACAGGCTTTGAGTCTGACATGGCCAGCAACTCTGACCCTGGGGGTCCTGTGCCTGAGCCAGTCTGCACCCCATCTTGTGCTGTATGGGTTACCATTTCAGCTGATGAGTTCTTCAATGATACCAGTGTGTGGTATTGTATGAAGGCCTTAGCCAGATCGAGGTAGGCTGTATGGACTGCCTTTCCCTCATCAATGGCTTTGGTGGCTGTTTCGAAAAAGTCAACCAAGTTTAAAAGGCATGATCTGCCTTTGACAAAGCCAAACTGGGTTGGATCCAAAGTCTGCAAATTCCCTATGTCTTTATTTATGAGGTCCATTATGATCCTCTCCATGGCTTTGCAGATAAGGCTTGTCAAGCTAATGGGCCGGTAATTTCCAGGGTCTGTGGAGGCACCGCCTTTGTGAAGTGGGACTGGGTTTGTGTGGTGTTAAGCACTGCTGACCTCTGGTTACAGCTTCTTATACTTGTTTAGTCTCCACATTTCTTTAACAGTGCAATACTTGCATACTGGTAGCCATACATGCTTACACCCTCTCACACCCTCACTTGCACATCCACCGACATTGGTGCTTGCATTTGTCACTCACGCTGGGTGGGCATGATCCCTTGTGATGCCTATTACATCGGACTGCATGATTACAGTATCGGGTATGGCTGACCATTAGGCGACTGCATGGCGTTTGACTGTACGAATTACCAATACACCATGGCAAATATACAGACATTAGACAGTACCACACACATACCATACAGCACAGGCATCTAGAAGTAGTCTATTTTCTACTGGCTGTGGGTATGTGTTGCCTTGCCAAATCTGACATCTCTACATATAGGTCCTATAGGGCTGCCACCTTTCCAAATGGCCAAAGTGGGACCTGCTCCGTAGAAATGTCAGACGCACCAGGTCAGAACACACCTACAGCCATGCATAGTACAGAACTATACATATTAGCACAAATCAAAGCTTAGTCTAGCAGCAGTCAAGTTGCTTATGCTACTTTACATAAGATATAGAAGTGTCATATATACAATAACTGTTATATGCAACTATTAGAGAAATGTAGAATATAATATTGTCCTGTAATCAGGACATTTGCTATGTCTAGATTATTTTTGCATGACACATACGCCTAAGGACGGACTGTCCCACGCAAAGTGGGACAGATGTTAATCCTAAAGTCTCACCTTGGTCAATTTAAAAGGTGGAAAACCTACAATAGGTATGCGGCAGCATGACCCGGCAAATGGATGTGGTTCCCAAAACACATTTACATGTCTGCATTGCAGAGTATTGGTTCCCATATATCAGCCAGACGGGAGCAGATTGTATGAGAAACATGCATATAATATGATTAACTCACTGGAAAGGCTGCCGATTCCGTACAGTCAAACGCCATGCCGTCGCCTAATGGTCAGCCATACCCGATACTGTAATCATGTAGTCCGATGTAATAGGCATCACAAGGGATCATGCCCACCCAGCGTGAGTGACAAATGCAAGCACCAATGTCGGTGCATGTGCAAGTGAGGGTGCGAGAGGGTGTAAGCATGTATGGCTACCAGTATGCAAGTATTGCACTGTTAAAGAAATGTGGAGACTAAACAAGTATAAGAAGCTGTAACCAGAGGTCAGCAGTGCTTAACACCACACAAACCCACGCACAACCGCTCCCAACTGCTGCAATGTGCCTTACTCACTCTGTATCCAATGGCCTTGTTCTGGCCGCAAACAAAGAACCGTCCTTTGCAAGTGTTGGTAGTAACACCCTGCGCACACAGCTAATGAGAATTACCAATACACCATGGCAAATATACAGACATTAGACAGTACCACACACATACCATACAGCACAGTCATCCAACAGTATAGCAATGTAATGGCAGATATGTCAGGACCACTAGTGTTTGCAGACCTGGCCGTCTTGTGTTTACGTGTGTGAGCATGCCCAGTATGACCATTCCGCATGTTGTCGACTGACATTGCCGTCATACCTTTATGTGTTTGAGCATGCCCAGTGCGGTCAACTGGATCGCATGTGTTACATGTCCAGGTAGTCAGTACTGTGGTGCCAACCTCTGCGTTGTAAACTGACAGGTGACATGCTGTGCCTGCAGGGTATCCATCAGTCATGTGGCATTGACTGTTGCTACATTTCTGCACAGAGTGGGTGGACATCCGACTGTATCCACATTCCTACCCAGCACCGGTGGGGGGGGGCGCACCTGACTGTTACATGTGTACGTTGGAAGAGGGGCACAGCTGACACTTGTACACTTTTGTTACTACTGTACTGGCATGTCAGGTATTCCATTTCAGTGTGTAGACCTACCTATTGTGCTGGCTAGAGGTATACCAGTGTACTCCAGATCTTAGCTTTAATTACCAACATATTAGTTTCAGATGTCCTAGCCTTCACAACCTACATCCAACTGCCTGGCCTGCTGTAGTCTGTCTGTGTGTGTCTGTTGGGGGGGTCATCCAGTGGGCATATTCAGAGGCCATTGTACAACATTTGTCTGTGTTTGTCTACACCTGTCCAGCTGGCTGAGACTTGTGTGGGCTGTATGGACACATGATGTTCAGACATTACCCGCAGTGGGTTAGGACACCCTGTGTACTACTGGCTACTATTGTGACCCCAGTATATGCTACAGATGTCATGCTGCCACTATGGATGTCTACTGTCCGCTGCCTTAACATTCAGCCACCAAATTCCCTTGCATGCTCACATCCATACCATAGCTACAGGTAACAACACATTCTAATACAACTGCTAATTGGTAGGTTGACTGACTTACCTTGAGGGTGTGCCAGACCTGAGGATGGTGCTGGAGGGCTGCCTATGCCAGATGCACACAGTGCACTTCCTATACATGGCTGAGCACAGGCAGTGTTATGTTTGGCATTCCTTTTACTGTCTGTGCTAGTCAGAGAGGGTGACATTCCCTGGGTACCTACTGTGTCAGTGCATATGCTATGCATTGCCTCTTTGCCAAGGCCAGGTCATACTGGGCATGCCTCCTTCCGCCTACTGGGTCCGGCTCAGGTAGTTCCTCCTCCAAGTCACCCTGTGCCTGTACAGGCCTTGGCATTGGTTGGGGGCTGTGTGGCCCTGCCCCATGCTGTTCCTGCTGCAGCTGTTTCCGCAGGATCATATTGTGTAGCATAACACATACCATAACAATTTGGGTGCATGTAGCTGGTGAATACTGCAAAGCTCCACTGGATGTCTCCAGACACCGAAACCGTGACCTGAGCATCCCAAATACATACTCAGTTATATGTCTTGCCTGTGCATGTGCCTCATTAGTTGTTCAGGTGTGTGTGCATTTCTGATGGGTGTCATCAGCCACAGCTCCAGTGGGTACCCAGCATCCCCCACTAGGTGACCGTAGGGGATGTCCACATTGGCAAAGTTGTGGTACAGCTGCATCAGATGCCATATATTGGAATCGTCATAGCTTCCAGGGCAGCCAGCACACACATTCAGTATAATGCCCTGGGCATCGTATATGACCTGGCAGTTGATGGAGGGGATGCCCCTGTGGTTAAGGTAGGCACTACCCCACTCACCAGGTGGTGCTTTGATGCATACATGCGTGCAGGCTATAGCACCCACTACCCCAGGGTAGTCTGCCATTTTGTGGAAGAGATGCATATTGCTGATCAACACCTCACGTGTGTTGAGGAAATGTACATGCTCACTGGCATGTGGTGACATGGCATCCAGGAACTGGTGGAATACTATGGATGCAGATAACTGTGTGATCCCCATGATATCCCCAGTTGTACTTTGGGAGGTACCTGTGGCTAGTATACCTAGGCCTACACATACCTTGGTATCCACTGGGATGGGTTTCCCTCGGCCTGTTCAATGTGTCAGGTGTGGCCGGCACAGCTCAACAATCTGATGTAGGAGGTCTCTGTCCACCCCATAGCACTCCACTATCTCCAGCTCATGTTGCCCCTGGTAGATTACCCTGGGTCTGTGCCATCTTCTCTGTCTCCTCACTGAGGGTTGTTTGGCAGCATTCACATCCTCACCACCCTCAGCCTCCTGCACATGTTGGTCTATGCTGCCTGCTGAAGCCCTTCTCATTTCGTTGGATTGTTTTGTAAAATTTCCCACATGTATACACTGGTGGTGTAGAGTGTGGAAAAAACCCGTAGGTACGGTGCTTGCTCACTTTATCGTAGTGTTCTGGTCCAGGCTGGGCCTGTAATCTGCTGATTGTGATAATTATCACCTGTTTGCCCAGCTTGTTCACCTTGACTACTCTCCTACTGCTGCTGTCCCTCCCAATTGCACTAGGCAGGTATAGACACACCCCTAGCTTAGGCGTGCTTAGGCAGGAGCAATCCCAATACACAGGGCTCCAATGTACGTACAGTATGCCTGACACCCCCCATGCCTTCACCTATATTCGAGTCCTACACCCAGCTATCTATACACATACACTCTTGGGATCTGCATCACACCCTGGGGATAAATGGGATTCACTATTTTCCACCTCGTTTGCATAGTATTATCTTCTAATGCATAGTTACATGACCCATACTGAGCCTCCACAAAAATAACCACTGCTGACTGTCGGGAGATCCACACACACAACTGGTTAAAAGCGCCTTACTATCACCGTATTTGATGTCCCTTGCTCTTCCCAGCAGCAAAACAACCGATCGCTGCACGACTCAAACCTGGGACCCTGTAGATGATAGACGATGTGCTTTACCACTAAGCTACAACAGCTATGCATACATCTGAGGTTATCACGTACAGATCATCCAGTATAGGCATTCAACAGTATAGAACATGTATTCCATCATGTAGATTTATGGGTGCTAATGTCCACACACACACACACACACACACACACACACACACATATATATATATATATATATATATATATATATATATATATATATATATATATATATATATATACACATATATATATATATATATATATATATATACACATATATATATATATATATATATATATATATATATATATAGATATATAGATATATATACACACACACATATGTAGATATAGAATATATATCACAACAGCAGACCACGTGACTCCAAAGCATTAGACAAGAATGAAAAGGAAACCACATGCACCTCATGCATTATGTACTGGTGTTACTATCAAGGCAAGTGTGTTTCTGTGCATCACACGGGTTCAAACTGTATTAAGGGTAAGATTAGGGCTGCTGACATTACTTACCAGACCTATTGGCGAATGTATGTGTATTTCTTGCCAACCCATTCTCTTGGGTGATTATGACATTTATGGACATTATATAGAAAAACAACAAAACACACTCCTCAACACATCCTGGAGCTAGCCTCTCACAGATACCAACACATATGATATCACTGCCAAATGCACACACCTGTCATGCCTTGGAAAAGAACACCTACCTGTCTATTCTATCACATTATAGCATTATGCAGTTACAGAACATGCTACCAAGATCACCGGGACTCAACACTCACAGAAGTGTACTTCTAGGTGGGCAACATCATCAGCAATGGAAAAGTCGGCCATAGGGATTGTATGGTGTGTGAGCAGTCTAAAAGCATATTACTGTCCATAGGCAGACGGACACACACAGTTGGCATGGCTGGGATTAGAACACAGACCTAACTACCTTATCACACTACAGCATTATGCAGTTACTGAACGCACTACCGAGATTACTGAGACACAACACACCCAGAGGCATACTTCTAGGTGGGTGACATCATCAGCAATAGAAAAGTTGGTGATAGGGATTGTATGGAGTGTGAGCAGTCTAAAAGCATATTACTGTCCCCAGGCAGATAGACACACACACAGTTGGCATGGCTGGGATTAGAACACAGACCTAACTACCTTATCACATTACAGCATTACACAGTTACAGAATGTGCCACTAAGATTACGGGGACACAACACTCCCAGAGGCATACTTCTAGGTGGGTGACATCATCAGCAATGGAAAAGTCAGCGATAGGGATTGTATGGAGTGTGAGCAGTCTAAAAGCATGCTATGGTCCACAGACAGACAGACACACACTTGGCATGGCTGGTATTAGAACACAGACCTAAATACTTTATCACACTACAGCATTACACAGTTACAGAACACTCTACCGAGATTACTGGGACACAACTCTCCCAGAGGCATACTTCTAGGTGAGTGACATCATCAGCAATGGAAAAGTCGGTGATAGGGATCGTATGGAGTGTGAGCAGTCTAAAAGCATATTCCTGTCCCCAGGCAGACGGAGACAAACACACACCAGTGGTGTGATCAGGACAACTGCCAATCTATGGACCACTATTACAATACTACATAGATACGAGCTGCGCCACAGACACTACACCTTTCAAGACTGTCAATATGACCTTCTAGGAATTCAGATATCGACATGGATGCTGGCAGTTACGATGTACATACCTGTGAACCAGTGTGTTCAATGTAGGAATCCATCCTGAAGTGGGGTATGGCCATCTGTTGACTGGACGACCACTATCGCTATACAGGATTAGAATGGCCATGCCCATACACATAGAGGCACATAACCAACACACACTTAGTAGCACATGGCTGTTTGGAATGCACTATGTGTCCATCTACACAACGTCATACTGGGCATGCTCACACACTTAGTAGCAAAGGGCTGTTTTGTATGCACTCTGATTCTAAACACGGAAGGGCACAGTGGTGTCAATAGTTGTCATTGTTAGCATGAATGCTGCACTACAAATATCTGACACCAGTCTTCTACACAACGTCTGCTGCTGTCCATCACCTTAGATGTACCACTCTAAACCTAATACCACCCGTGGTGATGTGCTGCCAGGAGTGGCTACTTCGCCCATATAATGCCATTCATAGATGAATGTCCTGAGACCAGTTTAACACCCTGACACCTAGAGGACAACTGCATTGTATGTGCATGCTAAATAGTGCTAGATGTGTAGTGTTCATAACCACAGCTGCCCAATGTAGATTCAACAATGGGGAATACTGTCATCTGTGCAGTGAGGAACACCTGGCTGAAGGCTCAGTTGTGCACAATAGCACTTCCACCATATACCTTGGATACAGACATGTGGGCCATAACACTGTTACGGACCACTCCAGGTGCTGGTGTCCCCACGTACATGAAGGCTACTCACATGTACTGACCAGTACACCCTCAAAAGGCATCACATATGTGTCAGGTGCAGATCACAGTGTCAAACACCGCATTTTAGGATGTAGCCCTCAGACATCACCATGTCCTTGGGCCAGCAACACACATCCATACATGTGGTAGAACATATATTAGTACAACACCATGTGACCCATGACCAGTGGACTGTACCTAGCTCTACAGCAACTGTGCAGACTACCCATGTACTGACACAGTTGCATCATGTGTTATGCAATGCAATGATACTACTGTTTGTAACCAGGTCAGTTGTACACATAACAGGGGCCCGGGGTCATATCTAGCAGTAACAGTTGACTGTTGCTGTACACCAGTAAACACCCTCATGTTTAGATATGACATATATGTACCTGCTGTGGATATGTACATGCCACACACACACACACACACACACACACACAAAACACATATGTACATAGCATAGCTGTTGCTGTCCTTCATGCAGACAGGTGGCTACTGCAATTACACACATGCACATGGAAGGTAGGTCCTTGGCTGTTGAATGCTAACAGTACATAAGGTGTGATATCAATGTTTACTGAGTTAACATTCCCTCTGTACTGGTTACCCATGACAACTATCATATCATACAACAGTCCATGTGTCATGTATGTCATCACACATGTCCACCAATTGCAATGCCTACAAACATGGCTAAATGACTGGAATGTAGGACCTACACACATGTAAATGTAGTGGTGTGGGTTCAGCTACCATGCATGTGCAGTAGCTGATGTTTGCAGGTGACGTGTGTCTTACTACATCATGCAGTTGCAATGCAGCCCCATCATTGCCAACTGTATATGGTGATATACTGACAGTACGGTAAGATGTACATCAGGTATGGATGGCTGTGTGGACATAACTAAGTGGTGGGCCATCTTTGCAGATGGATGTTTGCTGAAGACAGCTCACAGGTGTGTCACAAGCCATCCTACTATAACATGTGCAAACACTAAGCTATGTTTCTGTTAACTGATGGGGAAGACATACAACCTACACAGCGGTGAGGGTATCACTGACTGTAAATCACTTGACACCTGTAACACTTAAGACCTCCCATGTGCATATATCAGCAGAATTGCCAAAGGTAGCGTCGGTACACATTGTAATGTGGAAAATACCGCTGCATGTCTGTCATATGTATCATAAGATAGCAGGTGTTTGATTCACAGTACTGCCATGTGTGTTTGCTTGTGTGTCCATATATGCCACGTATGGTGTGGAATACATCCCAAATATTACTCACACTCCTGTACACTGTTGTAGAGATCTGTACATACTGCAGTGTAGAAAGCAAGACATAGGCAGGGGTGGGGTGTGTATCACACACATGTGAGCTATCTGTATGTGCATGACATAGGTGCATTCAGTTGTGGACTCCACAGTGTGTGTGTGTGTGTGTGTGTGTGTGTGTATGTATGGCTGTCTGGTCCATGGAGTGAAGATGTATGTTACCATAGTGAACAGATAGGACCCCTAACCCATCCAGGTGATGCAATTTACTACCCTTTTGATGCTGTTGATCTTAGGCATTACTGACTACCTGTACATGTTTATTCTCTGTGTCACCTCATGTGGGTGCACAGTACTGTAATGGTGATTACCACATAGGCAGGGGTCCTCACCTCAACACTATCAAGTGTGTGTGTGTGTGTGTTACAGTGTTGTTGACCCCGTGAGTGTGGGCATGTTACTGTGTGTCTGAATACATGTGTGCAAATACCTGTGTGTGTGTGTGTGTGTGTGTGTGTGTGTGTGTGTGTGTGTGTGTGTGTGTGTGTGTGTGTGTATGTGTGTGTAGTTGTGTGTTCTCATCCTGTATTGTGGATGTGTATTACTGCTACACAGTGAGGCCTCAAGCTATCAAGTGTCCTCTACTCTTGTTATCAGCTAGACCACTATGTAAACTCCCCGCCTCATGTAACTGTACCTGTGATGTCACCCGGTATGGATGTCACGTCTCTAGCCACTGTAGCTTAGTACACAGCTCTCATGCTCCTGGATCAGTAGATGTGTAGACATCTTTGGAATGTCAGCCTTTCTAACAGTGAGGTTGAAGCTATGAATAGCATGCTGGTATTGCCATAAATACCTGTGCGTAGTCCACATTTACACATGGGAAACTGCAAACACTGCACTCAACGGCACATGCAATTAGACCTGAAGGAGGGAAGCAGGACATCATTACCAACATGCTGTTACTGTTGTTACCAAGACACATACTGTGAACAGAAACCAATGCATTCTAAACCAGTACTACATGGTATGTCTGCTGCGAGTCAACAGTACACAACAATTGTAATTTATACTTATCTCCCTATTCTGTTCACCCTGTGCATCAGACCATATGAGCATGTCCCTGCACCGATGGTGCGGATGACAGAGATGTGGTACAGGCATCATCATATGCACAGTGTGATAATGTCTGTCAGGGGCCTAGGCTGCACCAGTGGATGACATTATGTGTGTGGGTTAGGGCCTGTGATCTAACTGGCCATGTGTGGTTGTTATGCATGTGAGTATTGCGATGTCCTATATATGTTTCTGGTGTGTGCGTGTAAGTGTGCATACAGTTCTGCCATGTGTCTGGCCTACATGGGGGTATTATTGACAGCTCCAGACTGTACAGACTAGGTTTTACAGCTCATGGTGTCTGGCCATGGCCACGTGACCTGTGCCTGCCAGGGGTTGCATGGACACTACCAGGCAGAGGTGCAGATTGGGTACTGTCTGATGACACATGCCCACTGGAACTGTCTCCCCATTGGAACCATCCAGGGCCATGTGCATGTGGCCTGCTGTGTCTTGGTGTGGACATTGCTGCACTGCTACACTACCGCCACTATGGGAGCAGGCATGTGAGGTAGCTCATTCACATAAACCTGCACCAGGTGACATAGCTGGCCTACATCCACATGTCCTATGCCTCACTCCTACCAGATGTTCCAGCACAGACAGCTCACGCTTGCGGATTGTCATGCCATGGTCAAGGATTCCAACCATGTCACCCGATCATCTGTCCAAAACCTCAGCAATCTGCTATTGAGCATTTGCCAATGCCTGGATGTTGTCATTTAAAGAGCGGATAGCAGCCCTCTAAAGCCTCTGCCCTTCACTGTTCTGCCATTCAGCATGTGCCTGTGCCACCATTACAGCCTGATACATGCGTCTGGTGACACCAGCTGCTGTGCTGTGTCCTGCAGGGGCATGTCAGCCAGAGGTCCTCCTATGAGCAGCACTGGCCACATGCCTGTGTGGCCCATCTCCAGTCATTTGCCTGACACCATGGTGTGAATACACACCTTCCATAGCCACCACACTTTCCTGTTCCAAGCTACCACAAGCTAACTGTCCTTCCTCTATGGCCACTGGTGATGGGATATGTGTTTGCATGAGATCTGTGTGCGGGGATGAGGGGGATATAGGTGGAATGGCAATCAATAGCACAGATTCAGCCCCTGACAACCCTGCCTGTGCCTCAAGCATATGTTCATCATCACTTCTAGAGTCTGTGGGAACACTAACATCAGATGGACCGCAGGAGGATAATACACTTACATCACCTGTGAAGGCAAACATAGACTCTACATTACAATATAGATACACACAGACAGACACACACACACACACACACACACACACACACACACACACACACACACACACACACACACACACACACACACACACACACACACACACACACACACACACACACACACACACACACACACACACACACACCATGCATGTGATTTGACAGAAGGCATGCAACATGCATGTGATACAGCAGACGGCATGCAGCTCAGACAATAATAGTGGTTGTTATACATCCCTGGGTTGCACACAACAGCAAGCACGTGTCATAATAGAAGCCATGCATTTCACACAATCATGGTAGTAAGCATGCATTCCTGAGTTATAACATGTGGACCAGCACAGGTTAACAGTACACATGGCTGATGTGTGGCATATGACCTTGACATTAACATGTAGTATGACATGTAATCTGCTGACGTGTGCATTGACATGCATACATGTTTAACACAATGGTGACCTGTCGCATATACAGTGGGGTAATGGTGTCACATTGCAGTGTCGTCTGTCTGCCCTACAGATAAAATGCACATTTAGCAGATGTGCATGACCATTGAAGGGTATTATGGGGCATCTATATTGCTATACAGTGTAAAGTACAGACACAGTGCCATTGCATGTAATCATAAGGCGTCTCTATTGCTATACAGTGTGAATTACAGACACAGTGCATAGCCATGATTGTATGCATACACAATACATACATACTGTAGATTGTGACCCATGTCGCTGAGGTGTAAACACACTAAACCATGATGTGGAATGTGTGACACAGGTAACTGAAGGACATACAGATGACACCTCTGCACATCTGCAAACATATTTTAGCTGCCTGGCAACCATGTCCACACATGGTAGACTTGTCAATACACCGTGTCCCACATGACATTTGTGTACCACACACACGAGGTGTGCTGCTGACAGTGATGTCCAACAGCAGCAAGGGGAATTTACTTTATCTGTGGCCTGATGTGGTTGCCTGTGCATGTATGTGGATGCTGTATAAATGACTACTGTCATGCTGTGACACAGTCATGATGTTCAACACATCTTATGTGGTCGAATGAAGTTACGCCACCACAAGCTGTGCACAGGCTTGTAGGATGTCCAGTGTTCCACATCTGCAATATAACTATTTAACAAACGCTATAGTTGGACCATGTGTAGCCAATGTACAACAGGGTGTACACACAAACACATCACATCTACTGTGTGTCGCTACATGTTTCTGGCCATCCTCCATGGCCATGTGTGAACGTGTGTTGGCCAAACGGTTGTGATGGCCGTCTATCTCACATGTCTGTGTTGTCCCATATGACATACACCCATAGATGTCATATACTCCACTGTCCACAGGGTTATGCAGACAAAAGGTTGTATATTTGGTATGTGGGGTATGTTTTATGGGATAGTGAGAAAATGTTGCAGCCAGCCCACTACATGTCATGGACATGTCAGATGGCACATCACAATGTGTGCACTCATAGCAGGGGCATAATCCACAATGGTGAATCCTGTGGGCTGCCCATACTCCAGCTCACTGTGTAGTACTGTTTGTGTACCCCACATGTGTAGTTCTGATGTGTAGTACATGTTCCTACTTTGAGCAACACCTCCACTGTTGTATGCACAGTTGTCCACACATCTAGCAATGACAGTTTCTGAGGTTTTATGTTGGTGTTTCACTTAGTTTGTAAGTATTGAACATAGCTAGCCAGTGTGATGGATTGCAAATGCGACCTGTAAATTGTGACCGGACCATACATTATGTGTACATGTGTTAACTGGCCACATGGCAAATAGATCTGTGCATTAACATGCCTGATACTTATAACTGTCTCACCTGCAATGGTCTGCTGTCTCAGCGGAACACCAGAGGTACTTATATAGGGGTGACACAGCAGTATGATCATTATCCATGCCTGTATGACAGCTACAGGGTGCAATGTGCATGTGCATGTTAACACATTCACCAGTACAATAGGATATATTATGGAGTATGCACATGTGTGCATACACAGAGTAGCATACTATAGTATGCTGCATGTGTGTATACATGCCTTGCATATGATGTTACATTACATATTGTACAATGACACATGCAACTATATGGGATATAATAGTTATATGTGCAGTAGTGACTTACCAGGCAACTCCTCGGTGGTTGAGAGACACCCACCTCCACGATGTCAGCTAAGGTTTGTGGATGCTGTTCTGACGGTGTCCCCAGGTTGGCCAGTAGCTCCTCGGTATGTGTGAGTGGGGGCTGGGATGACCCACCACCTGTTGCACCTTGTTCCCTGGTGATTGCATTCGCATGCTGTTTTGCACATCTGATCAGGTCCTTGCAGTGTCTGCGCACCTGCTGGTATTTGCGGTTATGGCCACCCACATCATTAACCCTCCTACAAAGTTCCTGCCACAGGTCATCCCGCTGCTGTGCATCCTGTGGCACATGGCTAAACAGGACATCATAGTTGTCTTGGAGATAAGGTATAAGGGCCTCATCCTTCAAGCGGGTATAGGCTGGGAGCCTTGCTTGTGGCATATCTGGAAGACATAATGATGGAGACAGGTCACAGTATCCCAGAGATGCAGAGATACAGCTGCACATACATGTGTATCACATTTATTACATATAAACAGTTGTCATTGCAAATCTTCATGACACTGACACCACTGACATGTTTGTGTCACACACATGTGACACCCAATGGGGATTGGATATTATCACCATTTATGTGTGTCACCTGATTACATTGCTCATACTCCATATGGATGCTGTCCTGATGTGGGCATATCTGTTTGCCTGTACTGGTGTTCTTACCTATCAGCACATGCCTGGATATGTCCACATTAATGCTTTCGACCTTGATGCTGTGTATATGTCACATATAAACACATACACTGCCTTAACAGACATGACCTGTGACAATGCAGACATGCACACGGAAGCCTTTACATGCATGGGTTTTGCCATATACATCTACACGGCACTGTACAGCAGTTCAACATCCTGCCACGTATCGCCTGTGTTGTACATGTGATACACATGGGACACTGGATAGCCTGATGGTATTTGCAGGGATGGTTATCAACTATAGCATGTACTGCCAAGGTCATCTTGTAGTCTGTATGCCTTGGGCCATGTATGAGCCTAGGATGTAAGGTTACATAGCTGTAGCCGACAGCCGTGTTTCCGGCACCAGGTGAAGCAGTGCCACATAACTGATCCACACGGTTAATGATACATCTACCATGCGGTCATCACACCATGTCTGACAGAGGTGAAATGTGCAGCTTTGCTGGACAGGGTTGCATAGTATGGCAGGAGTATGTAACATGTTTGGCACAAGGATCTGTCCAGCATGTGGCGATCCTTGTACTAGGAAGGTGGATGTCCATAACGTATGTATTTCAGATCAGGATATGTACGTGTAGCATGTCAAACATCACAATGTTGGACATGTCTTTATGCAGGGTAGGCATCATGCTACATAGTAGAGATGAGGATTGTGAAGGCTGGTGTCGCCCATCCAAATATGGCCAATACCCCTTAAAGGTGATATGTGATCCGATATTGGTCACTTGAGTGATGAGTATGGCTGTACAGTGATCTCCATGTTCATGGATGGCACCCTGTCATGACTAGAGTTGCCTCTTATGACTACTTAATAGGCTTGGTGATGTCACTAGCTCAGGGAGGTAAACTGCACAGCAGCATCCCTTACACACAGTGTCCATTATGTTGACCGCTGCCTAGATGGTAGTTCATGGGTATAGGGTTATTAACCTAGCAGTGACAATGCAATATGCAGCTGTCAGATTGTGCACATATGTCACACACCTCACCCACAAAGCCCCTTCTGTATGTTGTCCACAACACTGAGTCAGCTATTGCTCCTAGGTCATAGCCACTCAAATACTTACATAGGCAGATGCCACCCATTTATCTGTGTGGTATGGGCTACAATGAGGGGGAGTACAATGAATTAACCCTGTTTTTGCTGTAGCTGCCACTGGTGTGATATGCATATATTACTCAGACCCTTTTGTAGTGTTGGTTCTGTCAACAGTTCACTGGCAGAACACTCCTGTGACATACAAAGGTACATCTAGTATACTGAGTGTAGGTGGAACACAGTATTGGTGATGATGTCCTATGACCTGTCACAGGTATGATATGCAGTGTGAAATCATCCGTACTGTCATCTACATCTGTACTGCTAACAACATATACGTTGATTAAGGTTCATGGACTTTCAGACCAGACTCAGCAGGGTAGTAGTGCAGTGGCTCCCATTATGAGTGGTGTCTCCAGTTTGTGGGTTGTGATAACTGTTGGTGTGCACCATTCAGTGTTTTCAAAGACTGACATGAAACTATGTTTTACATGATGTGCATGTGTAGAGCAAACTGTTTTGCCATATGTGTATGATACAACCAGGGATGTGGACAGGTCCCATGCAGCCTGAGTGCACCTTGTACCATCATAGTTATGGTTACAGGGGCTCTGCAGTGTTCATGGATATGTGATTGTATACCTGTTGGGGGGGCAGTGTGTTTATGTTATCCAACACCCTATCTGTATTGCTTATTCATGCTCAGCACTTGTTCATAACATGTAAGCACTTCATGAGCTACTAATTACTATAGCACTCAATCCTTCTCATTACCTACAGGTAAACACTGTTTGTACTTACATTTCCCACTTGCTTAGAGTAAAACAGCTCTTGTACACACTTTCCTCACATATCTAGTGGGAAATAGTTAAATATTCAGGCATGTCCATGTGTCAATTCCCAGTGTTCTCGCCTGTCTATATGATGAATATGGGCATCATGAGGCAATATAGAAATTGTCTCTTGTACACAGTCAATACTCCCCTCCTAACATACAACACTACAACCTGTGGTAGATGCACATATCTAGCCATGCTGGAGGTAAAGCTCTCTCCAACCCAGACTGAACCTGACAATCATGTGGGGATCTTAAACGTTGGCACCACACCACACTCATCACATAGTCTCACTAGATCTCTACCACCACAGGCCATACATAGTAAGACTACAACATTTGCAGAGCCTCTCAATATTACTCTGTCTAAGCAACAGAGAATTCCAAAGCAGAAATGCAGGCAGTCCCCCATCTCCCAACACAACACCAATTACTTATAGCCCACAGACTCAGTGTGCCCATTAACCATAGCCAATAGGGCGATATAACGTACCCAACACACTAGTCATAGGTGACTCTATAGGCGGTCACACTGCTGTCCCACTCAGCAGGCTACACAAGGTGATAGTTACTGTCAGATGCCTGTCAGGTAACAGGATCCGCAACATAACCTATGCACTCAGGTCACTCCTCAATAGGTACAATATGACTGTGTCATTCTCAATGTTAGTGTGAATGCGCTGAGATGTACCTTCCTGGACTACATGTAAAGAGACATGGAATAGCTCTCCGATCTTGTAGTCCAGGCAGGTATCACCCTAGCCCTGAGTAGCATTCGGCCATTGTCCAGACTGATAACGCAGTACAAGGACAAAATGATTTACTTCAATAATTGGCTATGCTTCTGGTGTCATTCCAAGGGTATTCAGTATCTGTCTGCTTTGAATGACATGGTCAACAGAACACAATGCTTTGGCAGAGATGGCCTGCACCTGTCGGCCCTGGGATTATGGATAATGGCTAAGGCTCTTGCTGCTGCTATAATGCATGTTTTAGGCACGGTTCAAATAACATATTCACCACCATAACAGGAACAGGAAAGCAAAACCTGAGGGTAATGCTACTCAATGCTTGATGTCTTCATCTCAAATGCACTCACCCAAGGCACTCCTTGTAATGGACTACTTCGATATCTGTGCAGTGACTGGGACCTGCTTCTAGGCTCCTGAAAGCACCCCTGCACTACCCAGGCTATTACTCATACCACACCTTTCAGTCATGTAACCAGGACCGGAACACCCACGGTGGAGGTGTGTCCATATTTCCCAAGGATATCCACACCTTCAGGCTGGTTGCTTAGCACAATGCATCAGCGGTAATCCAAGTGCAACAAACTTTGGCCATAACTGCTATACAAATTGTAGCTTGCTATAGATCCCACACCATACCCCACAGCTTACTGTCCTCACTTCTTGGTGTACTGGAAAGTAAGGTTCAAACAGACACTACTGATGTGCGACTGACACTACCCCACCATTAACTGGGATACCTACTCATGTACCGACACATTAGGCCAATGCTTTCTGGGATTCATAACCTCCATTTGCCTGGATCAACCTATCCACACCACCACCAGGGCCAACAATATCCTAGACCTGGTCATTACCAACATGTGTGACTGGTGTTCCACACCTGGGGCTATCTCCTCATTGGTCATATCCGAATGTACGCTAATCACCCTTGTTATCCACATCCCAGCACCACACCCTTTACGGAAAACACAGTACAATATTTCTACAAAGCCAACTTCAGGCTTCTTATGACAGCAGTAGTAAACGTCATGACACCCGTGCAGATGGGCAATACAGTTACAACCCCTGAATCATACACAACTGCACTTAATTAGCACTTACACGACTGCATGGATCATGCTATCCCAAACAGAGCCATGGCGGTACCCACCAGAAAATGGACACCACTCTGGTGGTCCACTGCCATGGACATAATGTACAACAGAAGGAGGAGACTGTTGCTAAGTGGAGTACAATCCCATGAGTGGAGGAGCTCCCTGGTCAGCCTCAGTAAGAATCTGAGATCCCTTATCACATCCTCCAAAGCTAGCTACGTAAACATTACCATGACTAATTCCAAGGACTACCACAAAGCATTCTAGAGATATGTCACTACTCTCGATTGCGATACCCCCATCTACTCTGACATACAGCAGTAAGACACGAACATTACAGAACTGACTGATATTGGCAACATCCTGGCAGATAGGTTCAGTGCTAACTTTACACCTCTCTCACACCCTAAAGGGCCCATAGCTATACAGGAACGATGCAGAGTCATTGCGATCACAACTATGCACTTCAATGCTGCACTCTTTAAAGCCAGGGACACAGCATCCATGTGACTGTAAAACATCCCAGGCTGTGATTTCCATGAACTTCAGAACGAAATGGCTCCCCACTTGGGCACCATATTCACTAATAGCCTTGCATCAGGCATTGTGGCCCCTGAATGGTGCACAGCAACAGTTATCACACTTCACAAAGGTGGTGCCACAATGGACCAGGGGAACTATTGCCCTACACGCCTGACTAGACTGTTCTGCAAGGCTATGGAGCACATCATCATGGATCTCATTCATAAAGACATCGGTGGCCTCCAAACCTTTGATCCCACCCAGTTTGGATTTGTTAGGGCCAGACCATGCCTCGTAAACCTGGTGGTGTCCTTTGAGACAGTTATCAAGGAAGTAGATGAGGGTAAGGAGGTCCACACAGCCTACTTTGACCTCTCAAAGACTTTCAACACCATTCCCCATTCTGGTATTGTCAACATACACATCCACCTGCACATTAACCCCTACATCACAAGATGTTATGCAAAGTGGCTCATGGAAAAAACCCACACAGTGAGGGTAGCATACCCTAGTTCCTACTGTAAATCAGTTACAATTGGCATCCCCAGTCCTCAGTCATAGGGCCCCTCATGTTCGGTATATGCTTCTCTGAGGTACAGGCTAGCACAGGAGGACTTACCCTGAATAGGTTTGCAGACGACTGCAAACTATGGGCCATGATTGATTCTCCAGCTGATACAGACACCCTCCATAACGGTGTTACTGGGATGGATACCTGGTGTCAATAACATGGACTCAAGCTGCATGCCACAAGGTTCATAGACATCCCCTTTGGATTACACCAATCACCCACAGACTATCACATAGGTGGTTGTCCTCTACATACATCAGACGTAATAAGGTATCTTAGAACCCAAGTAGATAGCATTCTCTCCTTTGATAACCATATTGGCAAGGTGGTGTGGCTATCCTTCTACGTGGCCACCCTAATCTGTAATGGGTTTGTAGCCAGAACAAAGGCAGCCATTGTACCTCTCTACTCATGACTTATGAAACACGTTAAAGGGTACAGCACCCCATTTGGGATGTACCTTATGAGACAACAGCAACGGCTTTAAATACCACAACATTACCACACCAAGAGGAATACTGACCTCTGAAGGATGACATATGCAGCCCAACTACAGAAACCCCAACTGTATTCATTTGCATACCGCATATTCAGAGGTGATCTCTGCTGAACATACAAGGCCCATGTCCAAAACAATATTGATGGATATGCTCCACATAAGCAAAAGCCACTGAAAGCTACATACTCTGGGATATATACCTAAATGCAACGATGACTAGGACGTGCTGGAGGGATACATTCTTGACCCGGACACTCACCATGCTTTGGAACATTATTCCTATGTACATCAGGCAGGGACCCTCACTAGCACTCTTCAAGAGATACCTTGATGGGTGGATGGGAGACAGACATGTACACCAGGGATCACTGCAGTGGCTCTGCTGTACAGAGGCACAGGAAATGAATGGCTCTGCTGTTCACAGGCACAGGACACTAACCTAGGGAGGTGCCGCAAGTGAAAACACTGTAGTTAGGCTTACGAATGGCTTTAGCCAGACAGCATAGTACCTAACTATGAACCTATGAAGCTATTACATGTCCTTTGTGCATGGATAATTTATTTATTTATTTATTTTACATTTGTTGACCGGGCTAGTCCAGCTGGATACAGACAGAGAGCACTAATGCATATCTAGACATATTAGTCTAGATCAAAAACAAATTTTTTTTTTTTTTTTTTTTTTCAGTCATTCATTGAGTTATTAGTGATCATTGAGAAAGGTTGCAGTTTTGAAATGAGGAAATATGATAGTAGAATAAAGATAGTAGATTAGTCTGGGTTGGTACAAGAGCAGAGCCAGAAGTTGTTCAGATGTAAATTGACTAGCTCTTCCATTTCAATTAGCTATCATGCTGATACACTGTCTGGTGACTACAAATCATATGTATCCTGTTATTGTGTATTGTACATGCCAATAGACATACCTGATGTTTGCATAACATAACAGTAATGCTATGTAAAATGTTAGACATATCTACCTACAATACTGTACATTTCACATTTTTGCCACAATATCCCACAATGCAAATCATAATTGCACAGCAGGACCACCTTAGACATGTTATTCTCAGTTATACGCCCATACATATGCCTACTGTTACAGTATATCAACATATACTATCCCCTCTTATAGCACGTATTTGTTGGACAAACCCTGCCACTGACAGTGGCTGGAGTGGAATTGTTGTGTTTAAAGTCCTTATATAGCATCCCTTGTGGTGTATGAGTTGTTTACCTTGTGGACCACAGCAGTACACACAATTTCTATGAGCGTTACTATGCTCAACAATACGTCACTACATAATACCTTTTCCCACAATATGCATTGCGTACACTTTAATTAATACAGAACATGTACTGGATTCACTAACATACTGAGTGTTCTACATACCTTATTAGTATCCCAAGTTGACGATAATATAAGTCCTATTTGTTTTCTGTTGTAACGTTTTTCTCGTATGTACATACGGTTTGAATGTATGACAAGCCATCCTTTTATACTTAGATATCAGTAACATGTGGTATCCTGCCACCAATTGGCGTTTCGGAGTAGATGATTCCATGCACATCAGCTGTGCAGCTTCTCCATTAGCCAAAGACTTGGCAACAATGGGGTATAATTGAATACTCCACTTGGGCGTTGTCCCTTTACCCTACCTTCGAGGAAGACGGCCTGGATGTGTTGTTTGTGATGAATTGCAACAGCTATATGGAGACACACAGAGATATATTAACTTCATGGCCCCCATGGATTGTGTGTAATGGCTAGAGGATGTAGTTCTACATGTGAGTCTAGCTGTTATATCAGCCATCTGATACAGGATTATTGCAAACAAACCCTGTAACATCGGCACCTGTTCCATTGTACAACAGCAACGATTTCACATAGGGCCATTATAGTGTGTCTCTCACAAGGTATGTTAAGGTTTCTGCAGATGTCATAGAGTGAGTGGATGTTTGTGATGTTATTACAGTCTGTATTGCAATTGTTTTGGGTGTGGGGAAGATGTAGGTGGGTGTACATAGCAGATGCAGGTGTGTAGGAACTGCATTTATACATATTCGATATGTGTGTGAGGGCTCCTTCCCTATTTGAAGACCTATCCTTTAGTAGACTAATACTATGGTAATTGCAGGCTTATTCATTAAGCCATTGTTAATTGGTTCCTGTATAGCATGCAGGTGATGTTGGTCTTTCAATCCCTTCGGAAATACATTGGTATGTAATGAAATGTTGCTACATGAAAGCTGGCACTTGTATTTCTGTCACAGATATTTGCACTCACTGGAGTTGCGTTGGTGACTGATCCTCTTTGGCTTGGGTTGCCACCTTTTCAAATGGCCATAGTGGGACATTTGCAGAGCACACCAGATTTTAGAGGCCGACACATACCCACGGTCAGTATAAAGTATAGTACTTTACATATATGCCTATATAAAAGCTTATATTCTTGTAGCGGTTTACTTGCTTATCCTGTTTCTTGTTACTTGTAGGTATTTTAGATACAGATGACTATTTTATGCAACAATTACATTAAATATGGAACATGCCAAATGTCTCGAGATTGTAGGACATTAGTAGTCATACTCATTTTGGTCAGGACACTACCGCACATAGAGGGACTGCCCCTCGCAAGGTGGGACAGGTGGTAACCCTATCTTTGGCTCATGTCCATAGCACATATTTGTAATAGTGTATAGACATATATACTCTCCATATCCTTTGTTCATAACGTTCAGTCGTGGCAGAATGTGTGATTGCTATGGTCCATGTTATGCACATATTTGAAGACTTCAACCACTGTATACGGCATACCCATGGATTCAGAAACACACACTTCCAATGACCACATTAACGTTCCCAAACTCCCAGACCCCACAATACCGAACACTCAAACTTGCGACAGTCAAACTCCCGGAACTAACACAAACACATAACACACACACGCACACACAGACGCACTGCTACCCATCAAATCCAAACAAACCATCCTGCACTACATATGGCCAGGTGACCATGCCCCCATACACACCCCATGTGGGTGGCTGCACCCCCCACACCACACCTACTGTAATATCTACCTCCGAGATAGCACAAACAGACACATGAAGCAAACTCATACACACACACACATTACAGTCCCCCGGAAACACACACCACACTCAGAACACACACTTACACACACTACAGCAATCAGAAACACACTTAAACACAGTACCTACCTGGACTGCAGCACCAGAAGCACTAACTAAATGTCCCTTAACATTGTGATAATAGTACTCGCGGTTCTAGTGTTCCGGTACTGTGGTCTTTCAGTCTTTAAGCCTCGTGATTAAGCACGTCGGTATGTAAAGCATTCAGTATTTGGTAGTATCCTATTTATATGTACCTCCATGGTTGTGTAGATGTTGTTAACCTATCTATATATTTGCATATATATGTATATCCATATATATCGGCATATATCTCTCTATCACCCTTTCTCTCTCTATATATTTTATATATATATATATATATATATATATATATATATATATATATATATATATATATAATGTGTGTGTGTGTGTGTGTGTGTGTGTATAGAGAGAGAGAGATATACAGAGAGAGAGAATACACCTTTTGTTGGGTACATGGCGGTGTATACCATTTCCTGAACTCCGGCCTTTTGTGTTTTAACCTGTCACAATACACACCTGCAGTTGGTACATCTCAGGTAGCTTAGTGGTAGGTTATTGTGAAGATTGTATACATGGTTGCGTGTTCTACTCCTGGCAGTGGTTGTTTTACCTCTCAGAGCAGGCACTATTAGTACAAGGGTAAATAACGCACATTGCCTGTGATCTGCGTGATATTTAGCAAAGGTTAGACCTCTGTTGTGCATATCCATATAGTCATGTTTAAACGACGCTTACTGGCACTTACCGGTGCAAAAACCTGCTAACGTGTTTAAACGTGCATTAATGACCTGCATCCAACATTCATTATTCGGGACATCAGAATTATGTAACAGCTCTTGCAGGTCGTGGAACCGGGACCATGCACAAGACAGTCAGTGTCTTTACCACTGGGGCATCTGGGATATGTACAAGTGTTATGGTGTTTAGTATGTAGACTGTACTACGGCTGTTCCTCCATACTGCAAACAAATGTGTGAATCAGTTAGTTTACATATGGATGATACCTATTAATGGTATGTCCAAGTGATGCTTCATGGATGTGCTCCAGCTATGGGAATCCATGTTGCAGTGAGCCACACCTGTAATGTGCTACACCTTGCCACAACTATAACTGGAGAATGCTGGGGTGACAGATACCTGTAATAGGTACTAACTACATCCCCGATTACATTATATGGAGGCCCTCATTAACACACCAGGGAATCCTTACAGAGTGGGTGGGGAACACTGGTTACACCCCAGGGATCCCACAATTGGCTCTGCTCCACAGAGGGACAGTTAGTTAATCAATGGGGTGGTGATAGCAGACACATTTTGGCTAGGCTTATGAATGTCCTCTGACAATTAGGCATGTACATACTGATGCACCTAGGAACCTATACATACAGTATCAACACATGCTGTTAGCTTAATTTACTGTTCAGGTATTGACTTACCTTGTGCCAATAGCAGTTGTGTGTGCAATAGTTGAGGGCTGCCTATGTAGGATGCACACAGTAGACCACCTATACATGACAATTTACAGGTGGTCGTGTGTGTGTGTGCCATCCATTTTACTGTGTGTACAGGTGGAGACATGTGTCAGTCTGTAGGGGCCTACACTGTCAGTGTATGTGCTATACGTTCCCTCTTTGCCAAGGCATGGGCATATTGGGCATGCCTCTGTCTGCCTACTGGGGCTGGCACAGGGTGTACGTGGTCTGAATCCCTCTGTGCCTGTGGTACCCTTGGCAATTGTGGTGGGCTGTGAGGACCTTCACCATTAAGTCCCTGCTGCAGCTGTTTCTGCAGGATCATATTACGTAGCATGGCACATACTATGAAGATGTGGGCCCACGTGCCTGGATAGTATTGCAAGGCTCCACCAGATATGTCCAAGCAATGGAACCGTGATTTCAGCATCCCAAACACACGCTGTATGATGATTCTGGTTTGTGCGTGTGCCTCATTATGGCGTTCTTGCATGGGTGTGTGTGCATTTCTGATGGAGTCATCATCCACGGCTCCAGTGCATAGCCAGCATCCCCCACAAGGTGGCCATATGGGATGTCCCCCCCTGACAAATACCTGGTACAGCTGTGAGGCATGCCAGATGTGGGAGTTGTGGTAGCTTCCAGGGCTGCCAGCACACACATCCATGATAATGCCCTGGGCATTGCACATGACCTGGCAGTTGATGAAGTGGTATCCCTTGTGGTTTATGTAGCGCCTACCATGCTCACCGGGTGGTGACTTGATATGTATGTGCGTGCAGTCTATTGCACCCAGTACCTCCGTGTAGTCTACCACGCAGTGGAAGAGGTGCATATTGCTGGTCAACTCCTCCTGAGTTCGGGGGAAGTATATATATATATATCATCATCGGCATGTGGTAACATGGCATCCAGGAACTGGTGGAGTACCCTGGATGCTGATGCCTGTGAACTCCCCATGATATCTCTAGTTGGCCTTTGAAACTTACCTGTGGCTAGTATTCTCAAGCTTACACATACCTTTGTGTCTACTGGGATGGGTTCCCCTCTGTTGTTTCTGGCTCTGAAGCGTGGCTGGCACAGCTCAACGATTTGCTGTATGATGTGCCTGTCCACCCTGTAACGCTCTACTATCTCCAGATCATCTAGCCCCTGGTAGGTTACCCTTGGTCTGAACACTTTCCTCCTCCTCCGTTGCCTGAGGATGTTGTCAGCATCATCCTCCACACCACCTTCAGTCTCCAACACATGCTGATGAATCACAGCTATGGCAGCTCCCAACATGTACATTGTAAAAGTTCCCCGTCTGTTTTCACTGATGGTGCAGTGTTTGGGAATACACGAGTGTGTGTGAGGTGCCATCACACTTTATACTATTGTGCTTTGGAAGCTGATGATGTCATAGGGTGTGTATGTACAATCCGAGCTGCAGGGTATCTTACTTATGTGTTTTACCACAGGTACTGCTATTGTGGTGCCATTGGTGTTGAATTACATTTGGCTGCCATGGATCACCTCTTGCCCTTGCCTTCACTTTTCAAACTGATTCCCCTTCCATTGTCAGGCATGCATCCAGCAGCCTGCTTTCTTGTTTTGTACTTTCCCAACCCAGGATTGTGTTGCGAAATGTGTTCTATAGCCGATCTACTGCAGGTTTGCTTTGCTCTGCTGTGACAGTTCTCTTTTCTTTGCAATCCGGCACCTCTCCTTTCCTGTTCTGCAGGTTGCTGCTAGCAGCCTTGTTAGCTACCGCCAATGGCCCACTGTGAGTTAATAGGTGTCAATTACTCAGTTGTACTCCAATTACTTACCCTACTGTGGCATTTCCTTATTGTCTTCTCGTAACCTTCCTGTTTCAGCTGTAGTGCACACCACATGCAGCTGTTTACTGGATTTTGAGCGTGTTGTCATCCGTGTACTCATGCGCTTTCAGTCACCTTGTGTGCTCTCAACTAAGCAAAGCTATGGCTACATCCACACCCCTATCCTGCGGCTTTGCTTAGCAATGGGCAACCCAGATTAGCAATGCTCCAATGTGCTTACAGCTCCGGTGGCACACCCCTCTGCTGATGTCATGTATACCTCCAGGCCACTCCTCGGTGTTATACTACTACGCCATGTGGTGCAGCCTTATGCTGTAAAGCCATTTGCGATTCAGTATTACTTGCCTTATTTGCATGGCATTGACTACTAATTCATTGTTATTGTGCTGAACACTGTCACAGCCCCTTAGCAACCCTTGCACCTTGGTTGTAGTGTAGCATGCATACCATTGACTATTATGGTGAAATCATGATTTGTGTTACATTGCAATTTTATGACATTTATATATATTTTCCTTGTGTTCCCATTTGTGCACACATGCCCTGCGGTTGTACTTTGCATTAGTGTGGCCATGACATTAAATGTTATTTTTTATGTGTTGTGCATGTTTTTTATGCCATTGGCTGTATATTTAGCCATTGGCATATGTCAATCTTGTAATATGTAAGTTTGGTCCGCTTTCATGGCTCCGATGTTCTGTTTGAAAAAATGCAAACCATTTTTTTTGTTTACATTTCTGTATGCTTAAGCTATGCCTGCACCACTTCATGAATCGCTATGTACTTTCATTTGCATGCTGCACTACTGTGCATGGGGTGATTAGCATACATGCGCCAAGAGCTGCGCAGATCTGGCGTACGTTGGTAGTGCACATGGAATCGGACCGCACCTGAATCACTCGGTGGTCATATTTGGCATTAGACCACCTATGCTACACCTGCGCCTGGCGCAAGCTTCATGAATCCCAGGGAATGTTATTTACACTACACATCTGGGGAGAAATCTAATCAATTTTTTTCATTTTTAATAGGGAAATGATGCTGGATATTTTCTAATTATGTGATGCACCATGAGAACATGTTGTTTTGTTGTATGTGCATTGCATAATGTCATGAAACAGCATGTAGGCACAGAGTCCGGGCAAAGGGTCAAGAAAAAAAAAGAACCAATTTTATGTAAAAGAAAAAATAAAATAAAATAAAAAAAATAAACAAACAATCAAATAAATAAAATAAAATAAAATAACCTTTCATGGGATGAAAGGCAAGGAGAAAAAGGAACAACAGCTATCAGAGTTTAAAGCAACCACAGAGGATGGACTGTTTGGTAAACTGTTCCAAAAGCTGATGGCAGTTGGTGATGTAGGCCTAATAAAGGAAACAATATGCAGGCAACAAAGTAAGTTGTTGAAAGAAATAATTCAGTACTTGGAATTGGGAACAGAAGCACTGAGATCAGAGGTACAGGAATACAGTAAAAATCTACAATGGAAAACAAAAAAACTACATGATGAAGAAAACAGATCTAGAAGAAACAACATCAGAGCTAGTCCTAGATACTGAACTGCAAAGCATGCTGCTGGACTGGCTGGAAAGAAGATTTCACTTATCTAGGTTACAAGTAGAGGTTGGAGGGTTGGGAAATAGCATAATGGTTAAGGTGTTCACCTCGTAGGTCAAGATGTTGGGTTTGATTTTCACCTTTAAAAGGGAAATTGGCTAGGCATAAAATTGTCTGTAAGAGCAGCTAGCCTAGTACTTACCTATGATCCTATAAGAACCAATAATAGAAAGTATAAAAGGAATGCAGAGTTGGTATAATAGGATGAGAAAGAGGAGGACAGCTGAGATACAGATTAGCATGATCAAACAGCTATACACTTAAAAAAGAAATTATGAGACAAGTCAGAAGAACACTTAAAGTGACACTCTTTAATGGTATGTTTGTAAACCTGGTGGAGGATTAATCAGTTCACTGCATAAACTAAATAATGGAACAGATGACTTGGTGGGGACCACTGAAAGCCCAGAGAATTCCTACATGGATTAATTACCTTGCCACTATAACTGAAATGTGGAATGGGAAACAAACACAGGTCCCACACAGAAGGAAAACATGAGCTTTTCTTGCAGAGATTGTGGGCAGTGGAAACAGGCACATCAGATACAAATAAATAAATTCAAATAGTTCATCAGAAATGGACAGGCAGACAAACTTGCAAAGAGCCATAGAGAAGGTACATTTACAAGGGTCATGAAAAGAATCTGATGCAGATACACCTGTGAGAAAAAGAACTAAAAAAATAAAATATGGCACAGAGTGATGCTGAGAAAACTATTTATGGTGAGCAAAACACTTGGCATGGCAGACCACAGACATGGAGAAAAGAGCACAGGAAACAAGGAAATATGAGGGGAGTGCATAAGATAGATAGTGAAAAGAAAAGCAAAATGAACAACATAGAATTCCAGTATAAGGTGAGAGTCTGATAGCAATCAGCGAAGAAGCAGGGACAGACATACGATAAATAGAACAAGAAGAACATACCATCAAAGAGCAGACCCTTCAACTGAAGCCTCAGGGGATTCAGATGCCATCTCTGGTTACTGGATGGCTTGAACATGCTGAACTGGTAAACAGAAGAGGAAATAAAAGAGAAAAGGAACAGTAGCAGGAAAATCATACCAGACAGGGAGGAGGTGAAGAGGAGAGAAGCAACATTTATTTATTTTACATTTGCTAACCTGACTGAGCCAAAAAGGCCCTTTTTCAGCAGAGGCCCAGGGAGAAAAGCTCCACACAGAAAAATTACAGATACATTTAGATATTTAGATATGATCAGTATACACACAAATTACAACAGACACGTTTTTACAGTGGTATGCAGCACATCGACAGCTACAAACAATAAAATATTAATTTAAAAATAAAGGTAATTAGATTTGTGGTGTACAGCTGAAATGTGGAACCTAGGTAGAATACATACATAGTACATAGGTACTGTACATACATTGTACATTATCCAGTGTTTGTGAGTAAAAGTGAAAACTGTTATCAAGTACTCTAGCTTTAGTATGTGGAAAATGGGCAGGCTGGGCCCAAAGGTAGAGATGAGAGAAAAAAATAAGAGACAATGCACAAGAAATTGAGCCTGGTTAACTCCCTAAATTCCGTGGTATGCACTCATTTGGTCTTGACAGCATGTCAAAAGAACTGAACTACTAAATTCACAGAGTGGCAGGAGAAAAGGGTGTAAATCAGACTGAAAAGGACTAATGGGATCTCTAAACATGGGTCACTATTTAAAGGTAAGAAATATCTGTTTAAGTCACTGAAATGATATGCATATGTATATAAGCAAATTGTTGTATAGGCTGAAATTTCTTGACTAAGGTTGTAATGGAAAGATGCTGGATACATACAGCCAGACTGCTGTTACATGTTCTTTCTTATGATACACCATATTTTATAATGTCTGTCTTGTCATATAAAAGTAAGCTTTTTATTTCAAACAATGGCAAAAGTATTATGGTAGTTGAATAAAAAATGGAGGAAGAAGAGAAAGATATAAATATGGAAATACCAGTCTTTACGCTCAACCAGAATATATTAATGCAGAGTAAAATTTAAAGTATGAAACTACCACGACAAAAGTTCAAATGAAATTAAACAAGTAGCGATTATTGGAAAGGGGAGAAATTAAAAGGAACAAACAACTGAAGGCATGGCCTTAACAAAACAAAATGAGTGTGTGTATGTGTGTGTGTGTGTGGGGGTAATCCAAGTCTAGTGGCATTCAAACTGCAGGCTGGAGGGCAACAAATCCAGCTTTATAGGGGGGGGGGGTAGGCAAAGGTCAAGCTTGGCAAGGAAATCCTGGAAGGGAGAACCATTCAAAGGCAGTGATGGGTGGTGGGGGTAGTGGTGGATTATAAAACCAAAGAGTACCAAAGTGAATGACCACAGACTTGTGATAACTTGGTACATGGTGGGTGGGGGTGGAGGGTCACACCTGATGAAAATGAAAAAAGTATAAAGCAGAATGAGTAAGATGCAAGGGGATGTGGTACTGCTCCAGCAGACCTAATTAAATTTAAATGAAGGAGGAAAGATTATGAGCTCACAGTACTCTAAGGGTAAAGAGACCATAAAGTGGGAGGGGCTAAGATAGAAGTGACCACCCCTTTGAGAAAAGTATTACATATAGTAACTGAAAGAGTGCAGAAACATAGGGAAGGGAGAGAGATCATTTGGCAAAGAAGATTAAATGGAAACAGATAGACAATAGGGAACCTGTATGCCCAAACAAGAATATGCAGGATATTTACAGCAAGGTCTTTGAAGAATGGAGTCAGATAAAAAAGGATGGGGGATCATAAGAATGGACATAAATGTCAAACTAGATCACAGGAAAGGCAGAGTCTTTGATAAAAGAGAATATGATGTAAATATGAAAAAGACTTAGAAAGGAACACAAAAGAAGGTGAGTGGAAGGATATATGGAGAAAAGGACACTCTAAAAAGGAGGAGTACACATTTAATGGTAACTCTTAATTCAAGCCACTAGACTGGACAGTATACTAGGGAAAGATAAAACTCTTAAATGGCAGAGGGGATACAAATACATGATGGATAGATACCAAGCCATGAAGTATTAACAATGACAACAAGGACAGAGAGGGAGCAAGTGTAGGGTTTGGGGTGGATATGGGCAACTTATGGATGCAAAAATCAGGAAAGGAAGCAACAATTACAAAACTGATGGAAGTGTCAGTGGAGGAGAACACTACAGACAAGACAGAATTGGGAAACACTGGTGGGATGTAATCAAAACAGCAGTTAGTGAAAAATGAGAGAGGATAGGTGGGAAAAGAAGCAAGATAAGGACGAGATAAAAATTGGAAACAGAACTGAGTAGGATACAAATGGAAATATGGAAACATGGTATGCACAGAGAAGTATTAAGGACATAGTAATAAAAACTGAACTAGAAGGAAATACAACACAGTGGTGGAAGGAGAGCACTGTAACTGATAGGGCTACTGATGGGTAACAGGAGAGGAACAGCTGAAACGTCATAAAAGTAAAGGTGAGACAGATGTATCAAGGGTTAGTTAAAAAGGGGGAAGATTGTACACGAGGAGAGCAGAGTTAGGGAAACAGTTAGAGAATACTTCCAACAAACATAGCAGGAAAAGAAGAAGGAAAAGTAAGTCCATCTGTGTGGTCACAACAAAGGATAGGGGTACAGAGTAGAAGGAATATAGATGGAGAAACTGAATGCAAAAATCATGATGGAGGCCATCAAGGAAGAAGTGATAAGAATGAAAGACAGAAAGGTAGGGGACCCAGATGGATACCTTGTACAGTTCTACAAATGGAGTAGAGAGGCAATATGGATAGTTATGAAGGAAGAGTATGACAGGATAAGTGAAACAGCTCAAATAAAAGGCACAATGAAGAGAGCTCTGGTCATAGTGATTGCAAAAAAGGAGGAGGGGCTGTGTTGTAATTAGGGGATTATAGACCAACCTCCTTAATAAACACATATATGAAAAGTGATGGTAAAAGTGCTGGAATGCAGACTGGATGAATTTCTGTTCAGAATAATTACAGGAGGAACAAAATGGCTTTGTAACAGGAAAGAGGCCAGAAATGAATTGATGGACTGTAACAGACTTTTTGGTTAGAGAAATGCAACAGGGGAGGAGCACAGACAATGATGTTCTTTGACCTACAGAAGGCCTTTGACCAAGTTGATTGGGATTTCACTGTGAGGAATGGGGGGAAATTATATTTATTTATAGGACTGATAAAGGCAATTTACAAAGAGCCAGAAATAGATGTAATGGTAATTGGAAGAGTTTCCAAAGCACGAAAATTAGGGAGTAGAACCACCAAGTGGTGGCCTCTCTCCCCAAAGCTCTTCATAATAGTCATAGTAATGCTAGCAATTGAAGTGAAGTAAAAAATAATACAACTGGAGTGATGAACAGGAGTATAGGCAGTGGCCCAATTAGATGACTGAATGCTTAAGCTGGAGAATGTAAAGATGGCCACAGACAAAATAATGGCAGTGTTATGAAGGTTTAAAAAATAAAAGACAGTGGTGGTCAGGATAGAAGAGGGAAATTGAAAGGAATCAGTGGGATACATTCAAAAGTGGGTCTACCCCAAATATTTGGGAGTATATGCATGACACACATCCTGACCACTTGCAGCAGCTGGAGGCCACAAAAGTCTCACCAAAAGGAAAAGGATAGAAAGAGGGTCTATCCCCATGACTGAATAACACTTGACTAGGGAAAGAACTCCCAGGCTCATTCGGCGGCTTTTACTCAGGTGACCCATGCCTAACCCACAGAGATATCAGAGCTGATTTGATGGTATGCTTCACCTCAAAATCTAGATGCATCAGGAGACAGGAGGACTTAAACCTTGACACGCTTGGCGTGCTGGAGGGCGTGGGACGATTCCAAGATTCATCACTTGACTTCTATGCTGTGGAACAAAAAATCGCCAATGTACCTGCAAGAGAAACACCCTCCTTGCCTTGTTCAAGAAGAAATCTTGACCAATGGATGGGAGATGAGATATACCCCAGGGATTACCTCCTGCGACAGAGGCACACAGAGGCAGCAGGTAATGGGTATAGTTCCCCATACTAAAAGATTGGCGGGTAAGCGAAAGCGATGGAGCTAGGCAAATAGTGCCTCGGGCAGATAGCCTAGTATGAACCTATGAACCTATGAACCTATAAGTGACACAATACAAAACAAATTAGGGAAGGGGGAGAGAGAGAGACAGAAAATACAGGCGGTATGGGGAGAGGCATGAGATATGCACTCAACTAGGTGGAATCAATGTGATTAGAGTGATGCTTCCCCCAGTTAAAGCACATGTACTAAGAAACCTGGCTAAGATACCCAATGTACACCAAATTGCTAGAATTACAGAAGGATTTGGAAGGGTGGATAGTAAGAGGGAAATGGAGAAGTATCTCAAAAAGCAAGCCCTATCTGGGCAGAAACAAACAAAGCTGTGGACTCCCACACGTATCACACATATCCACACAGGCCTTAGCATATAACCTACTTAGCTGGATAGACAGTAGGGGGAATGCAGAAAGTCAGGACTTGAGAGGGCAAATAGGATGGTGAGGCAATATATAAAATAATTAATGAGGAGACACCGATGGGACAGCAGAACATGGCGCAAGGGAAATAAATTGACATATGGGAGGAACAAGGATTGGCTACATTAATAGAGAAGAGAATGGAAAAATGGAAAGAAAATGGAATAATAAAGGAGTGAGTTCTAGCAAAGGAAGAAGGAAGACAGTATTGGTGACCCTACAGGAATTAATGCAGGAATTTGAATTAACACAAAATGAATGGTGGGCATACATCAGTCTGAGAGAAAAAAAAAGCTAGAGAAAGGAAGGAAAACACACGAAGATATAAAATATATGGGAAAGGTAAAAGTAAAATGATTTACGAAGACCTGAGGGGAAATATATGAAATCATAAGGAAATGGGGGGTGAATGGAGAAATAATAGGTCAGTAAGCTAAGGAGAGTAGTATTGCTGAAATTGAATTCATCCTCAAGTCTTGTTGAGTCCCTTTATGAGGTGGGCCCTATTTTTCACAAATCTCACCAAGATGACACTGATATATAGACTGTATTTTATATAACATATATCATGGACAGAAGTAGGTCAAAAATTAAAAAATTAAAAAAAAAAAAAAAAAGATAGCTGGGTACACAAAACACAGGATAAAAAAGTGCCTAATCATGGTAGGCGCTCTGGTGCCAGGACTGGAAAAATGACAGTGTAGAATCCTCAAAATACGGAAACATTCCTACAATGGGACCAGGCCAGGAAGATGGCCCCCCTTTTGTAGAAGGAAGTAGCAGTCCACAAAAATCACAAAACTGATATTGCACCTCAAGCCCAAAATTTCCAGATACAAGATATACAAAAAGGTTAAGAGAGAAATTATTGGAAAGAAAAATACTTCCCAAGAAAAACTGTCAGAAGCTTCAAATAAAAAAAATGTGTTAATTAATAAAACAGATTGGTGAAGAACATTATATAGACCAAGAAACTTTGATCTGTTTAGAAAAAGAAGCTTCTGAGGAAGTGTGATAATATGAACAACAGCATTTAGAGTTTTGAAAGGTATAAAAAAGAAATATAGTCTTGGGAATGATAGATA
Organism: Protopterus annectens; assembly: GCF_019279795.1. Lineage (NCBI taxonomy): Eukaryota > Metazoa > Chordata > Ceratodontiformes > Protopteridae > Protopterus > Protopterus annectens. The sequence continues at coordinate 1,647,565,828 of NC_056728.1, forward strand.
TATATGGTGCAATATTTATGCAAGTTTGAAAGCCAAAGTAATCAATACAAAAAAGGCAGCCCCAAAGATATTTGAAGAGAAATACATGCAAAAGCATCCAGATATGTAAAACTTCACAACAAAAATAATATCACAAAGAGGAAATGTAGAAAAGAAGATTAGTAAAGTAGAATAAAAAATAGAAGTTGATGTTATTGAACTCCTGGGAAGTGAAAGGTTTGGTGTAGAAGGTCTAACACAGATTACATCATAGCATGATGGACAGCACAGTGGTGTAGCGGTTAACATTGTTGCCTCACAGCAATAAGTGCTCTGGTTCAATTTTCAGCTTGAGTACCTTCTGTTCAGAGTCTGCAGGGCCTCCCTACATTTGTGTGGGTTTCCTCCCATGTTACACAGACATACGTTTGGAGTTTTTCTTCCTGGACCTCCGCTATAAATTGGCTCATTCCAAGTCAGATGTTCCTGGTAAACAAATGTTAAATAAATAAATAGTCCAGTAAATAATGTTAAATAAATAAATGATGGCACGAGTCCCCAAAGTAAGGAGAAACAGAAAGATCAGGAGACATCATGTGGACATGGGAAAGAAAAAGAGAATTAATATGGTGTAATATTTATACAAAGGAGAAAGCAAAACTAATCAATATAAAAAGAGCAGCACCAAAGATATTTGAAGAGAAATACAGGCAAAGGAATCCAGACATGGAACACTTTGCAATACAAAAAAATAAGAAGACAAAGAGGAAAAGTAGAAAAGATTAGTGATGGAGAAGTTAAGGAAATAAAAAATGAGGTTATGGATTACTTGCGAAGTGAAGGATTTAGTGTATAAAATCTAACTCAGAAAACATTGCAGCAGGATAGAGTAATGGGAATCCAGATTAAGGAGAAACAAGTGGAATGGGAAGCAACCAATCAGCCGCCATATGAAGATATTATGGAGACTTCTACAGGAAACCAGTATAAACTTTCAGCTGGAGCTGGGCAGCAAAGGAAGGAACAGAAAACTATGGCAACTCTGATGCAATTAATGTTGAGGAGAGATAGACCAGTGGGTTCCCATATGACAAAGCAATGGATGACACAGGATGAAATTGAAGAGAATGTGCCATAGGAAGATGCTATGGAACTTTCTATAGAATGCACACAGGAAATGGAGAACAAAAATGTGCCCTCAGTTTATAAGAAAATGGTCTAAGAGAAGAATTGCTTGATTTAATAGAGATAGATAGACATATTAAGACCAATGAAAGAAATAGAATGCAAAAGGTCAATAAAACCTAAAAAGTTTGAAGCTTGATAAAACAAATGAATGCAGTAATTAGGACTGTCCATAGAGATACATGCAATATAATAGAAGTAAACAGAATATACTCCTTTGCACTAAATTAATAACAGATGAAGTTCTACCACAAGAACACAGGGTAGTAAATTAAAGGAAAGGGATAAATTGAATCATGGAAGTATCAAATAGAGAAAACTATACAGCAATTAAGACAAGAAGTGACATTTTTAGAAGAGTATAGAAGAGGGAACAGATCAACAAAAATACACAGAAAGACAGATGTCATAAAAGTGAGACAGTATTAGAACAGATCAGGATCTATCTTGCACTATTGCAAATAACAAACTAAAAATCTCAGCACAGGCAGAAAAAACTTAAAAGATATGCAGATAAATATAAAGGAAAAGTACAAAATAAACAATTTATTGATGACCACAAAAAGTTCTATAGAAAATTGGGAATCAAGGCAAAAGGAATTGAAAGACCACCCAAAAAAGAAGAAATAGATACATTTTGGAGAAATATCCATGAAAATCCTGTGGAACATATTAAAGATGCTAAATGGATAAAGAAATCAAAGAAAGAATAAGTTCAACTGTACAAGATATGACATAGGATAAAGTAATGGCCAAATACATTGAAATAAAATTAATAAAAGCCTCCAACTGGAAAACCCCAGGCCCATATGCAGTACCTAACTTCTGGCTAAAAGTATTAACATATTTGCATGAAGATTTAGCCATGAGTAAGGACTATTTATATGCACACCCTGAACAGACACCAGCCTGGTTAACAACAGGAAAAACATGCTCCTACTTAAGGCTGAACCTGCAAGTTATCCTAAAAATTATAAACCGATAACTTGAATTCTGATGACATATAAACCATACACCTGAATTGATGGCAGCAGAGTTTATAGTCACCAAGAACAGTCACACTGGTGGGAAAAGACTTCAGAGTTGAGTGCTGCTCAAAACATAAATTTATTACTTAAAAAACTCATAAAACAACAATAGAGGTTAATCGCTTTTGTCCTCTGGTAACTGGACTTCATCAGAACAATTACCCATAAGTGAAGAAGCCTTTTTATACATCATACTAAATTAATTGATTACATAATATTCAAATTAGCAAAATTTCCTTAGAGTGCCAGCATAAACAGCTACTATGTTGGAAAACCTGCTAGTAAAATCATGTAACAGTTGCAAAGAAATAATTTACAACAATATGCAGTGCACTTGAAAGATTTCTGCAGGTAAGATTAAAAACATTTTTCAGTTTTTTATATAATACTCTTAACTAAAATTTTTTCCATACCCTATGTGACACATATCAAATGTATACCCTATGGCACCAATGCATAATTACCCAAAATAATATCCAGCTTTGAGTTTTAGTATGCTAGAAATTGAAACATTTTCATTTATACCTGGTGGCATTGGTCTTAAGTTGCTATTTATGTTCTAAAAATTCTAAGAAGTCATCACTTGAACCCTCCCCACTCACCTATGTTAACTTGCTCAATAATGCAAAACTTGAACTGGTGCGTTGGGTTGGATTTGATGTGCCTATATAGGGCATTGTTTTCATCTTTTTTCTTGATGTATATGTATTGATATAGCCTTTGCCTGCATTTATATTTAGTTTTCCCTGTGAAGAATGCTGTGCAAAGTGTGCATAACCCTAGATAAACAATGCCCTTAGTGGAACATGTAAACCTGCCACTAAGTTTTATGTACCCAAAGCCATGTATATTAAAGGAAGAACCTTCCATTACATACTTGCATTGATTACAGTTTCCGCACATGACCATTCTTTCCTTATTTTCATGTCTTGCCACTAGGTTTTATGTACCCAAAGCCATGTATATTAAAGGAAGAACATTCCATAACATACTTGCATTGATTACAGTTTCAGCACTTGACCATTCTTTCCTTATTTTCACGTTTTACCATTTTTCCAGTATCAATTTAAAACTAAGAGCTTTTTTGTATATCACTACTGGTCTATTTTCCACTGCGCTAAGGTGGTCCGGGTTAACTTCAAAGATAGTCCAATTTCTTTCTAAAATCTCCCTTAAGTCATCAAATTCATTAGTGTTAGTCAGCATCATTTTATTGTTGAATTGTTTGCCACTTGTTCCCTCTACTGCATCACTCATTCTATTACTAGGGGTGGCGAGTGTAGCTTTAGACATTCCTAATAGTGGAATAAAGTGCCCTAAGGATCTATTCCTACAGACTTTATCAAAGATTTTTTCAAAAACAATTTCGGGTGTCCCCTCTGTGCAAACACATCTTTAAGTGTTTCTAATTACACCTGGAAGTCATCATCTCTTGACACCATTCTTGCTAGTCTCACACATTGCCCCTTTACAATCGAATTTTTTTGGTGTAGTGGATGCATACTCTCAAAGTGTAACAGAGAGTTGGAATAACTAGGTTTCCTGTATATATTTGAATCAAATCCTCTCTTTACATAATTTTTGATAAGTGTTATATCGAAAAAGTGCACATTGTCCCCCTGAATATCCATGGTGAATTTCAAGAAATCTGTCGTAGTATGCAAATAGTCAAAAAACATATCCAATTTGTCTACAATGTCAATCCAGAAATAAAACATATCATCTAAAAAACGTCCATAGAATGTCCAACAGTCCTTGAATTCTGAGTTAAGCACATAGTTCCATTCCCAATAGGAAAGGACCGTATTTGCAAACATGGGGGCACAAGCTGCCCCCATTCCTACTCCTGTCTTTTGCCAAAAGTACTGGCTCTCAAACGTTAAGAAGTTGTTTTCTAAGACTACTTCAATGAGTTCCCTGAGCGTATCCAGCTTTATTTAGCCTAGTGTAGTGTTCTGCCTTAGGTAGTCATATAACCAGTCTGGACCTATTCTATGCGGAATAACAGAGAAGAGATCCTGCACATCGATGGTAGCAAATATAATCCCTTCCCTAAACAAATCATTGGTTATTCTGCTGTGGAAATCCCAAGAGTCTCTTAGCAGGACAGAGTTTGTTTTTAACACAGTTTTTGTATAAAAAATCAATGTATTTTGCAATACACAAAGTTTTTGATCCCTTAGCATCAATTATAGGATGCAATGGAGGATCTATGACATTTTTATGAACTTTTGGGATCCCGAATATCGTGGGGATATTGGGGTTACATATGTTAAGGAAATTGTGTTCTTCCATAGATATGTGACTATTCAAAAGCATGTCCTCAATAATAAGATCTATTTTTTGATAGGCTATATTTATTTCATTGATGTAAGCTTCCTCGCAAGTGTCTGAGTACAACATGCTGATCATTTTGTTCACATAATCATTCCTGTTCATTACCACCACCCCACCACCCTAGTCTGGCTTCATAACATGCACACTTTTGTTGTTCATTATTTCTTGTAAAAGTGTTGCTTCCATGTCACTCAAATTGTGTTGACCTCTTACATACTTTGTTGTTTTTAAATCATTTCTAAAGTTAAATTCACACAACTTTTCAAAGAGTAAAACTGTAAGACGAAGTGGGGGGGGGGGTAAAAGTTCTAGGTCTCTCAATGTGGTTGGCAGAAAGGGAATTAAGTTCAACATGTCTGTTGTCATTGAAGTACAATCTAAAGTCAATTTTTCTAGTGTATAACCTTAGCTAAATCAGGGCTTCTTCAATTGTTATACTTGTGCTGGGTACAAAGATAAATCCATTTTCAAATAAATTTGCCCAATTAACACCAATGTTTAACACACTGTAGTTGTACACCTTAAAATCTCTTTGTGCATTGTCTATAATGGTATACTTGTTTAGTTTTAAATCCACCTCTCTGACCCCTTCTCCCCCCCTGTTGTAAGAGGCATTGGGCTCCCAATAACTTGTGGGTGTCTGATGGTGTTGTGTCCGTTCCTCTCTCTCTATAAGCCTCTGTGAATGTCTCAGTGGGGGGGGGGGGTCCTAAAGGGGATTCAGGTTGATTTTGGTGTACTTCAGTTTGAGTAACTTTTTCTAGCAAGTTTGCCCCCCATTTACATGGTCTGCATGGGAAGCTGGTATTTCATTTTGAAAGCTTGGTGGAGGGGGGAGGCTACACCTTTGTCATACTCAGCTCTATCTCTTTCAAGTTTTTTAATTTTCTTATTTTTCATCAATAAAATATGACTTTCAGTACTTTTAAGCATATCATTGTATTCCTCTAACTTACTTTCAAATAATAAATCATTGTGCATACTTTCATTTAGTCTATTAATAACAATGTTAAGTTCACACATTTGTCTATCATAATCTTTAACAAGTAGTTCAAGCAACTCACATCCATGCCTGTTAAACAATTTCAACAGTTCCTTGTGCAGTGCAGAGTTCCTTTTTAGTCCAGTGGGATATTTCCATACCCATAATCCCTTTGGTATATGTTCCACATGCAGGCATTCTCTGAGGTAACTCGTTTCAAGCTGAAGCTTCTTGAATTTATACACATAGTCTCCAAATGATTTAAACTGCTAGCAAAATTTCCCTAATTCACTGTGCCTTTGTGATGGTTCCCCTGTCCAGGATACATAATTAGCAAGCCAGTTTGTAAAGTCAAAACTATTCCTAGCTTCAATTGAAGCTCTAAATGTACCCACATTAAGGCTAGGCTGTCTTGTGTCTGTTAAACTGCAGTCTGAGTTTGTAGGACCCTCCTCTGGTATTCGTTGGCCAGGTGTAATTCCTGTAGCTCCTAAACTGTCGCCCAATTGGCTAAACAGTACACCACTCAAATGAGGTTCATTCAGATCTGGTCTCCATGGTTGCAAGCCAGCCAAAAGGTTTTGTGTAAGCTGATTCACCAAACCTGTTAAGTTCCCAACACTTGCTGTAAATGAATATTGCAGCCTGCTGCATTCTGTTAAGAGCAGTTTCAACTCCAGCTTCCCACTCCATTAAACTGAAGCAACACAATCAATCCAGAAACCAAGAACAGTCACGCTGGTGGGAAAAGACTTCAGAGTTGAGTGCTGCTCAAAACATAAATGTATTACTTAAAAAAACTCATAAAACAACAATAGAGGTTAAGTGCTTTCGTCCTCAGGTAACTGGACTTCATCAGAACAATTGCCCATAAACAAGAAGCCTTTTTATACATCATACTAAATTAATTGATTACATAATATTCAAGAAAATCCAACCCTATGCACCAGGCGAGGGGTCCAAGTGATGACTTCTTAGAATTTCTAGAACTTAAATGGCAACCTAGGACCAATGCCACCCAGCCACCAGGTTTAATTTTCAGCATACTAAAACTCAAAACTGGATATTATTTGGGGTAATTATGCATTGGTGCCATTGGGCATGCATTTCATATGTGCCACATAGGTATGGAAACATTTTTAGTTGAGTATTATATAAAGATCTGAAAACATGTTTTTAATCTTAGCTGTCTTTCAAGTGCACTGGTATTGTTGTAAATTATTTCTTTGTAACTATTACATGTTTTTACTAGCAGGTTTTACAATATAGTAGCTGTTTATGCTGGCACTTTGAGGAAATTTTACTAATTTGAATATTAAGTAATCAATTAATTTAGTATGATGTATAAAAAGGCTTATTGACTTATGGGTAATTGTTCTGATGATGTCCAGTTACCAGACAGTGAACACGCTTAACCTCTATTGTTGTTTTATGAGTTTTTTAAGTAATAAATTTATGTTTTGAGCAGTACTCAGCTCTGAATTCTTTTCCCACCAGTGTGACTGTTCTTGGTTTCTGGATTGATTTTGTTGCTGGAGTTTATAGTAATTTGGAAGAAAATTCAATCATGGCAATAGAACAAAATGGTAATAAAAGAAAGTCATATGAAACAAAGGATCATCTGTTGCTAAATAAAGTCATAATGGAGAACTGTAAAAAGGGGATTAATCTAAGTATGGCATGAGTACAAAAAAGCTTTTGACAGTATCCCACATTCATGGATAAAAGAGTGCTTAAAAATATATAAGATACACCCTACAATGATCAATTACATTGCAGTGACAATAAAACAGTGCCAAGCCACTTTGCAATTAAGCCATGGTAAAGGATAAGTTATTATTCCAGAGATAAAAATTCAAAGGGGGATATTCCAGGGTGACTCCCTTTCTCCGCTGTTATTTTGTCCTGCCCTTAACCCATTAAGCTGTCTACTTAACAGACTACGCCATGGCTATAATTTGACTCTTAGAAAACAACAAAGTGTAAAGACTTCTCATCTTCTTTTTATCAATAATTTAAAGCTATATAGCTCATCAGATGAGGAGCTAAAAGCACAATTACAAGTAGTCAAAACTTTTTCAGACGATATAAGAAAGTCATTTGGTCTTGATAAATGTGCAAAATTAACCTTTAAAGCAGGAAAGCTGCAGCACCAAGAAAGCACCAGTTTTGGACAAGAATGTGATATAACAAACTTGAGCAAGAGGGTGTGTATAAACATTTGGGAACTGATGAAGGATCAACAATAAAACATGAACAAATGTGAATAAAACTTAGTAAGGAATATTTTAGAAGACTAAAATTAATTTTGAAAGCAGCATTGACATCTGGGAACAAAATTCAAGCTATAAACCAATTTGCACTTTCTGTCTTAACTTACAGTTCTGGAGTGATTGACTGGCCCCAAATTTATTTAGTTATTTATTTATTTATTTATTTATTGACATTTGTTAACCGGATTAGTCCAACTGGGCTTGTGGCCCATTTTCAGTGGAGACCCGAGGAGAAAAGCTCCAATAAAACAGAAAATACAGTCTACAAGATAAAATGCAAAACATAGCTATATAGACAAATTTGTACACTCAACATATAGAGATTATACAGAGATAAAATTATTAAGTCAAGAAAGTATAGATATTACTGGTTGAGCAGGGTAACTAAGTACATAAATATTTACATCAAGTTCAAAACAAACTTCAAAGAGCTTCAACAGTGGTGGTTAAATATCATTTGAGTAGTAAGCAATTACTGAGGGGGAGAAATGCCTATGCATAAAAAGGAGGGGAAAACAGAAATAGAGAGGGAGAGTTAAGTTGGGGCTTGACAGGGACAGGTTTTGGAGTTAAGTAGATGAAGTTTAAGTTTCTCTTTGAAATGAGATGGGTGTACTATACTGCATATTTCTCTAAGAAGTTTATTCCAAGCTTGGGCCATAAAGTACTTATATAGGAGTTTGCCCACTGAATTTTTGGGATAATATATTTGTAGTAGATGCTGGTTACATGTCTGGAGGGTAGGAGGTGGAGAGTAGATGGTGATGAAAGAAGAGAGAGCAGGACATGTTACAGGTTTGTAAAGAATAGTGTGTAACACTTGAAGTTGGGCTAATAACAATAGATGTGGGGAGTTTTAGCCAACTGAGAAGTTTAGAGCAAGGCAGTGGTGTGTATTGTAGGGAGAGCTGGTGATGACTCCAACTATCTTATGATAATTTTGCTGGAGTTTATTTAGGGTAGTAGTTTGTATATGGGTGAGCACAGGGGCTGCGTAAAGAAGGGATGGTAGAAGCAGAGCTTGAGCAAGGGAGAGTTTGGAATTAGTAGTTAAGAATTTTTTATGGCGGTATAGTAAACTGAGCATTTGATTTGTCTTTTTGATACATTGTAGGATGTGCAAGTTGAAATTGAGTCCATCATCAATAATAATGCCTAGGAGTTTGGTGTGGGATTCGGGTTTAATAGTAGTGTTATTTGAGGAAATAATGGCAAAGGAGGATTTGTGATGACCTAGAGACTGAGGAAGAAATAGTAAGAGTTTGGTCTTTTTAGGGTTGAGGATGAGTAGATTAGTAGATAACCAGTTTTCTATGGCTAGGAAGACATGTTGAGTGAGGTCATGGAGTTCAGAGATGTTATTTGAGGTAGAGATCAGACTAGAATCATCTGGGTATTGTATGAGGGAAGATGTATTGCAAGCTGTGTGAAGATCATTGGTGAAAATATTAAATCGAAGGGGCCCTAGGATGGAGTCTTGTGGGACCCCTGTTAGGACAGGTAAGAAAGGAGAGGAAGAGGAGAGCCATTTTACTGATTGTTGCTTACAAGATAAGTAAATGTAGAACCAGGCAAGGGAGGTGGAACTCATATTGAGATTAGCAAGTTTGGATAGGAGAGTATGGGAGACTGCATCGAAAGCTTTATATAAATCAAGGAAGAAACAAGCTATCAGTTTGTTATTATCAAGGGCCTCAGCAATGGTATGAGTGAAGGATAAGAGGGCAGTAGTTGTGCTGTGGTTGTGATGAAAACCATGCTGGGTGGGAGTGAGCAGGTTGTGTTCAAGGAGGTGTTTGAGTAGTTGCGAATGGATACATTTTTCAAGTATCTTAGAGGGGGGGATAGAATGGCTATAGGTCTATAGTTAGATGGGGGAATTGAGTTATCACCTTTATGCAAAGGGATAGTGTAAAAGGATTTCCATAATAGAGGGACAGTAGACTCTTGTATAGATCTGTTAATTAGCATGGATACTGGGTAGGCAATGGAGTCTGCAGCAAGTTTAAGGAAGGAGGGAGGTATGTTATCCGTAGAGGGAGAGCAAGGTTTGAGCTTTTGGAGAAGTGATCGGATATAGGAAGTGGATGCAGGGTGTAAAGAAAAGGGAGCTTTGTTAGATGGGTTGGGAGGGGTTGGCAGAGGAGTAGGATTGCAGCTTGGAGGAATGAGTGTTTGAATAATTTCAATGAAATGTTTATTGAGCAGAGTAGCTGTTTCAAGAGGAGATAAGTTAGGGTAAGGGGAAGGATTTCCAGGGGAGCCAGGAGAAAAGATTTTTTAATGAATATCCAGAAAATTTGAGAGTTGAATTTGTTATTAAGTTGGGCAGTGTTATAGAAGGACTTTTTGTCATTATTGGTATATGTTTTAATGAAATTTCTCCTAAATCTGTAGTTGTGAAGTAGGGGTAAGTCCTTAGTTTTTATCCAAGCTTTCCATGCTTTGTCTCTTTCAAGCATAAGAGACATTGTTTTTTTGGAAAGCCAGGGGGCATGTGTAGATTTTAGTCTGATTTTTCTGGAGGTGGCGAGTGAGTTCAGGGTGTCAAGGAAAATACTATTAAATCCATTTATGGCATCATTGAGAGGGACATGCTTGAGAATGGACCAGTCTATGGAAGATAAAATAGAATTAAATTGGGCTAGATTGACATTGAAGAGTTTGCAACAGTCTCTATAGAGGTGAGATTTGGGAAGTTGGAAGGGGTGTTGAAGGACAGAGATAGGTAGATGGTCACTAATTTGGTCTGGGTGTGTTGTAGGGTTGTGGTATACTGGAGGGGAGTTGGTTAGTATGCAGTCAATTATCGAAACAAAGTTTGGGTTTTTTTGTAGACGAGTTGGAGATGATATCAGCTGGTGAAAACCATGTAGATTTATTTTAAGTTGGGGAGAGTCAATTCTCAGTTTGGACCAGTCTATGTTGACATCACCCAAGATGAGGGTTTCATGTGATATGTTTTGGGAAAACCAGGATAAAATTATCTCTAAGATTGCTAAGTTGTTTCCTGGAGGGATATAGATGGAGGCAATAACTAGTTTTTATGGGGGTTGAGGTGGCAATTTAGAACTAAGAGTTCTGCAGGATGAAAGTCAGAGAGGGGTGTGGGAAATGGAGAGAGGTTGAGTACGTTTGAGTATAAGATGACCACGCCAAATCCTTTCTTTTGGTGTTGGCTAGATTAGATAGGAAAATGAGAAGGATGCTTCATGCTCATCAAATGATTTATAAAAATCAGTGCATACCAAAATTATAAATTCCCCTTTCCGAAGGAGGGATGGACCTCCTTGAAATTGATTACATGTGTAGATCTGCAATCATGGGACTGCACACATATCTGCTGACCTGACAAGTCTCAAACGCAGTGAAAGTTTTGAAACATGAGGAGAATAAATCTAAGATGACTTCCCTGCTTAGTCTAGTAGAAGCATATGGCGTCATGTGGGAATGGAAATCAAACCAGAAGTAGATAAAAATCAGGCAATAACTGAATGCACCAAAAAACAAAAGAAAGACTATGAGGTGAAGGATCAGATGAAAAGGCAAGAAATGTGGAAAATGCATAAATATAGTTGCAAATATAGAAATCTCCTGGAAGAACCTCATGTTGATCAAGATTGAATGCAGGAATGATTAAGGAGAGGCGAATTCAAACCAGAAGATGAAAGATTAATACTGAAGGTCTAAGACAGTGGGCTATGTAAACATTGGTTTACAAAGTCCATTGTACATGTGGGAGAAACAGACAAATGTAGGTTTTGTAAAACATAATTGGAAAGTCACACACCTTGTTGCTGGTTGTAATGTACTAATGACAGAAGGACTGTATACTGAAAGGCTTAATAATGTGTCAAGACTGTTGGACTGGGGATTGTGCAAACAGTATGATATTAAAGTGGCTGAAAAACACTGGAAACATGAACCACAAAGTGTCATAGAAAATTATGAAGTCTACATCACATGGGATCACCCATTACCAACAGTTTAAAAGATAGATGCTAGAAAACCAGATATAGTGGTCCACAAAAAGAAGACAAAAGTAGCATTGATCATTGACATCACTACACCCAGTGATTGCAGTGTCTTACATACAGAGAGACACAAAGTCATAAAATACCAGGATTTGCAGGCAGGAACAAGGGCAACATGGATGAAGAATACCTAGACAGTTTCAATAGTAGTAGGAGCAATAGGTCTTCTAAAAAATAATTTACAGTTATACTTGGATATGTTACCAGTACCTGTAACTCCATAGGAATTGCAGACAGAGTCATTACTGGACACATTGTGGGTGCTGCAAAGAGCACTTTTGACTAATATCAAAGATCAAAGCAAGATCAAAGCAATACTAATTTCATAAACTTTAATCGTGACTTAGGAATGGGGTCCATTCTCGTCATGGTATTAGAAACCCAAAAGACTTGGAAAAATTAAAAAAGAGAGAAGGACAGAATGGGAGGGGGTAGCAGGCCAGGGAAACTTCCTAGTAACAAGTCCTCAAAAGAACATCTGATACAAAAAATGAATGATGTGTGAGATCAGATATTTAAAGTGCTGCACAGCTGATATCTCACACTAAAAAGATTATATAAGGACAGAAAGAAACATACTTAAGATGCTTGAGATGCATGACATAAAACATATGTTTTGGGTATGTTCTTGGGGACAACATTTCTGGACAGTGGTCTGAAAATCTGGAAAATGATATATGGAAAAGAGGGGAAAAACTCCTGTGAATTTTGCATAAGGGGGATAGGGCATGAAGAAGTGGTTGGCAGATAAAATAAGTGCAATAAAACTAATGGCAACAAAAGTGAAGAGTGTAATAGACAGAAATTGGAAAATAATGGGTACAAGGCAGAGAGTGTGGTGGACAGGAGATTGCTTGACATTGTACAGAGAAATATAATGCAGAAGAAAATGAAAGAGGTGGGAGAGAACAAAAGGGAGAATGTAGGGAGGTCATGAGCTGCTGTCAGTCAAATGGAGGATATGGAGGGAATGAGAGTAACTAGAATAACAGTGAGAAACAGCAAACTGTGGATGTAAAATAAAAGGTGCACCATGTCTGATAATTACATAGTATGTAATTATGAATGGGTATGAAATAAAAAGTATATACATACACACACACACACACACACATATATATATATATATATATATATATATATACACACACACACACACACACACACACACACACACACACACACACACACACACACATATACACACACATATACACACACACACACACACACACACACACACACACACACACACACACACACACACACACACACACACACAATAGGGATCAATTTATAAGAGTACTGGAATTGCCTGTGTATAATTTCCATCTCTGACTATAACACCAAAATGCTGTGTAGTTCTTTAGCATTATGAATATTATTATTAGAATTAATCCCATTTATTGATACATGTTTATTGTTGCAAATATCAGTAATATAATATAGTCTTGGAACTGGAGGATAAATGTTTATAGTCTCTGTGACAACAAATATCATGAACAGGAGATAATATGTTCATAATAACTTGTGATATTTTTTTCTTTCCATACTATCTTAAAGTTTTTTTTCACAACTATGGCTTGTGCACACAATCTGTACCATATAATGGATTTTTTTTTATTTAAGGATTCTTCTTTTTTGAATGGGTTTATAGTCTTTGAATGCATTAGCTGAGCTACTAGTGAGGTGAATCTACCATAAAGTGCTTTGTTGACTGGCTTTAGTCATATTTTGTTATTGTGTAGATATCTCTAAAGCTCTGTAGGAGTGTTACCACCACACGTGACAGTAAATTAATGAATCTGTGAAAAACAATATTGTATAATAAAGGGATGATGCCCGTCGAGAAGTATCATGAGTTACTTCATGGCAACAGAAGCCTGTAGGCACACAAAGCCTTTGGTTCTGATGGGCCATGTTGCTGGGTTATTCTGTATTTTTTGAATCATACAGTGTTCCCCTTGAAGAAGGATACTCTTGTGTGTGCTTCTTAGAAGTATGAAAAATACAGTGAACCATACTAACTAAACAAACTAAAAAACTAAACTGAAAAGCAAAATAAACAAGAAACGTTTGACAGAAAAAACACAGCACAGCATTAAACAGTAAGGGATTTTGTCTTAAATACAGACTTTTTCAGACTCTGAATAAGTCTGTATTTAGTCCAAAGATAAGCAAAAACCAATAAAAAAATCACTTAAATCACTTTAATAAAATAATAAAACAAATCCAGTAAGTGCTTTCATCTAAGTTAAGACTTCTTCAGACTGAAGTATTCAATTCAATAAACCATATTTAAATTATTAGAAAATCACATGACAACCAATTAATGTTTTAACCCTTTACATTTCAAATACATAATAAAATTTTCTTGATTATTTAGACAAGCATTCAATCTCACTTGCCAACTGTACTCTACCCATCCTAACTCTTCTTCAGGATTTAATAAACATTCCACATTTTCTAAAGCATCAACCACCAGGAACTTAAAATCTGTTTTACAAGACCCATACTTATAATGCCTACCCAGGGCATTGTTTTTATCTCCTATAGAAACAGCATATGTATGTTCATAAATTATCTTGTATAGTTCTCTGGTGGTTCTACCTACATATACTGACTTGCATGCCACACAAAAAGCAAGATAAATCACAAACTTGGATTTGCAAGTCAACATTCCATTAATATTAATTCTCATTTTGTTTATAACACAATATGTTTCTTCTGTATACAAATAATTACACATATTGCAATTATAACAATTAAGCATGCCCTTTTTGTCAGTTCTAACTTTAGGTATATTTAATTTAGCCGGAAAATAATTTTTAAAACTCTTAGCTCTTTTTTGAGTAAATGATGATCTGATGAAGTCTTGTCTGTTAGAAAGGATGAAAGCACTAAACTGTTTTTTCTTCTTTTTTGTTTGTGGATTAATACAATTTTTGGGTTTGCACCTGCTGTCTCCTGAGTTCTCTGAGCTGTTCCAGGTTTGTACAGTTTTGGTTTAGGTACTAGTTTGGGCCTGCACTTTTCTTATTGTTTCTGTGAGTTGTTACTCCTATTGTTATTTTTTTCATTTCATTAATTATGCAGTTAGACATCTTACTAAACTGGCCAAACATCCTAAACAATACCACATTATCTTTCTCATGGTCATCATTTAAACCGATATATCTTCAACAAATAATAAAATCTCTATTACTTTAGAATGTATATCACTTCGGATCCAAGTTTCTTAAAAGCTGCCAAATGCTCTAAATATAAAGGAAATAAAAGAGAGGGACGTGGGTGTCCATGTTTTGATCTGATTAATAATAGGAAATACCTTAACATTTCTGCATGAATCTTAACTCAAGCTTTAACTGTCTCCCAAATGGTCTGTATCAATTCAATAACAACTAAAATAAAAAAAACCCTTAAGCATCAATAAAGATAAAAAACATTCCATTTTGTCAAGAGACCTTTCTGTATCCAATTCTGCCCATAATGCCCTCATCTAGCCTTATGATATCTTCATTAGTATTTCAGTTTTCAATACATTATCACATTTGTCTACCTTACACAAATCCACTCTAATAAGTATATATTATTTGCGGTATAGCCCTGCCCAATCTTTTTGCCAACTCTATCACAAGTGTATAACTTGGATATAAAATTGAAATGGGCTTACAGTATAAGGTCAGATAATTCTTTCCTTTCCTTTGGTATTACCAATACCACCGGCTCTTTTCATGAAGTAAGAACCTCCTTAGTTTCTAGGATCATATTAAAAAGTCATATTTGTTGAATCAATATACCACATTTGTCAATCAACCAAAATTCAGTTAACAGCTCATCTGTACCTGGATTCCTTTTCTACTTTTGCTTCTTCATAACCTCATCTAATGCCTACAGAGTAATAATTTCCTCCATAGCATCTGCAGGACCTACTGCTAATCTGGGTAAATTTAAAACAGTATAAAAAGCTCCTTTGTCATATTCTTCATTAACCAGTTATGGTTACATGTTATATAACTCCTCATAATATTTTGAAATTAATTCTATTGTCATTATTGGATGCTGATCATAACATGTCCCATTCGCTTTCTTGAAATCATTTGTAATTCTGTATACCTTTTGATTCCCATCATATCATAGACAATCATTTCTGCTTTACTGGATTTTTGTGAAAAAAAATCTGACTTTCAATAACTGACTTGAATTCCTTATCCAATAATTTATCCTGCTCTTTATTATCTTATTCTCTTACTTAACTATTTCATTAATCATTTTATTCCTCTCATAAAATGTGCACTAAATATCTATTTTTTCTTTATTCTTTTTTATTCTTCATCTGTTAATTTTACTATGATCCTGGCATAACTTGAACATATTGCCTAATTTCTTTTTTAATTTGAAGCTTCAACTGATCCAGTTCATTAATCAAGCTGTGCTTATCATTATCTGCATTATTTAAATTAGTTTCTGTTAGCATCTTACAACAATTGGCAAAAGTACTTGACCTGAACAGGTATGCAGGTAATGTCTGGATATTTTTAAAGAACATAATATTAGCACAACCATAGTACAGTCCAAAGTGGTATGATCTGATAACATAATTGTATTAATTTCTTCATACGTAAATAGATTTATCTGGTCTGTCTATTCAAGACCTTGCTTTAAGACTATAAACAATATGTTTATTGTGTAAATCCAATTTAATATATAAATCAGAGGTAAAATCAAATGATTCTCATGTGTATTCCCTTGTCTTGCCAGCTGTGGCACTCAGTAGACCTTGGGTCCTGCTCTAACTTCCAGCACATATAGAACAACAGCTTCTTAAAAGTCAGTAATTTCCTTATCATTATGTTAAATTTCATATATACTAACCCTGTCGGCAAAATATACACTATACGTCATACTACAACTGTTTACTTTGTAGCTCTTAATTGCCACATATCAACCATTTTCATCCAACAAAATATCTTCCAGTTGTAAATGACTTACTATTAATTGTGAGTCTATATTAGAACATTGAATATTCTAAATAGCAAATGCTCTAAAGATCAAAAATGCAGGACCTCAAAGTGCTTTTTTTGAGATCACAGTACAGTGAAGATTGGAATATTTGCTCTTTTCTCACTCTAGTGTGATCTTGGAGTTGGAATATATATTTAGTGGGGTGGCACAGCCCCCCACAATAAAAATTTCTAGGTCCTGCATTTTCACTCTTTAGAGCATTCACTATTTAGAACATTTGATGTTCTAATATAGACCCTTTATTTCAAGTGTTACCCCTCTTTTTCCTACCTCAATAAGTAAGGGTGTCACCCCCTCACAGTCAGTATTCCTTTATTTAATCATCATATACCTGGTCATCCAAATATATTTCTTGGAATGCAACTATCCATGGTTTTAATGATTTAGGATAAAGGCAAAATTTTCATTTTCTTGACTAGATTAATTAAGCTATTAAAAGTCCATATCATAAAACCCATCCCTAATCTTGACCTTAACATACACACCCTGTCACATGTGTTGACATTTCAGTTCCTTCTTCAGAACTATATACCCTAACATGAATTATTGAAGCCCAAGTAGTATCACCAAATGCAACAGGTATAACACAGAACTCTTTATAGCATGAAAAGAATTTAAAGTAAAAACTTAAGTGATTTTTGTCATCTAGTAAAATAAACAGTGAGTTTTATTATAAAATTATAACCATCCAGCATCACTTTGTGCCTCATGAACTACCCCCCCCCCTCACCCCTGCTCAGCCTAATCCAACCTTTTCAATAGTATTTAAGAGGATTTTTAATATTCATAATAACTCACACTTTCCAGATTTCCATTCAGGCAATCTTCAATGTTCAAATGTTAATTGGATTTCTAGTTCTTAATAAATCAAACCTTATGCTCACACTGGCTAAATCAAGGCCACCCTGCTCTAGAAAAATGCCCATGTCTAACAATTTCCCATTTATGTTTAACACTGAAATTTTAATATATTGTATTTAAAATGTTAATTTGTAAAACAACAAATACACTCACTAAGATTTCATTTAAAAGAATTACAGATACATTACTTCCCTTTTTTGTCCAGGCTATTCTCATCAATTCAAGTAGTTTTTATACATCTAGTTTATCATATTTCATTTCACACTCCCACTGCAGATGAATGAAGGTTCACCCTTTTACTCCTTGCAAGTGTACATATTTAACTATTCACCATTTTACTTTAATAATAAACTATTTACATATCTTTATGGCAGGAAAACTATTATGTAAAAGTAGACTAATATATGCTCCTTTACCTCTTCAGCCAACAATTGAATACTATTTATTTCCTCTCTAGTGTCCTTTCATAATATTCTCATCTCTCTAACATTAATTAACTTTCTCTCCCTGTTCTTAATTTTCCTTCCTGCCATTACTCCTTTTCATATTATTCTATTACTCTGTTTTGGTACCAGAACACTTAATTTCCCAACTCCATATATTATTAGAAATATAGTCAATATTTTGAATAACTATATATTAATTTACTCGAGATAGGCTATCTACTTTTGCAGAGTATCTTGCCACTTGTAGTACATATTGCATTCGTGATCACAATTTCTCCTAGCAATATTCTGTAAATAGGGAGGT
Source organism: Protopterus annectens (assembly GCF_019279795.1). Classification (NCBI taxonomy): domain Eukaryota; kingdom Metazoa; phylum Chordata; order Ceratodontiformes; family Protopteridae; genus Protopterus; species Protopterus annectens. Next base: position 1,647,584,282 of record NC_056728.1, read on the forward strand.
TGGGAGGGTGGCCTAATGGTTAAGGTGTTTGCCTTACAAGCACAAAATGCAGGGTTCGAGTCTCACAAAAGATAATTGGCTAAGCTTAAAATGACTTGCAAGGGCAGTTAGCTTAATATGAACCTATGAAAATGAAATTCTTATGAAATTTCAGTCTATTGCAGGGACTCTTATCCCTCATATATAAGGTACATCCCAATTTATTTTAAAGTGCTTTATCTGCTGTGGGACTTTTCTCCCCTCGCATATATTTACCCTTCAGCTATTGTAAAATGCTTTAATATGTATTTCTAGACACTTTCTTCATAACTCATCATAAAATATTTAATCTGTCGCAGGGCTTTTCTCCTCCTGTATATAATTACTCCTTAACGTTTGTTTAAAATGTTTTGGAATCTATTGTGCAGCTTTTCTCCCCGGGCTTCACTAAAATTGGGCCACTTTCTCAGTCAGACTTTCCCAGTTACTACAGGACAAATAAAATAAAACAAAACTAGAAATATTATTATCATAGTCAGCTTTAAGCACAAGTGAACCCTGTGGTCATTGGGGACACCGTGTTCATGGGGGCCCCCAACCACACCAAGTTAACTTATCTTAATATTTTGTAACATGTCTGTCAAAGCAACAAAAGCTAATACAGCAGTCAGGTATAATTAATAAATCAGGTGGGTAATAACTCTTATGTATATCACCTTTAAAAATTAAAGATATATCTGGTTATAGTAACAGTGTTTTATCGAGCAACAGCTTTCACAATACCATTAAATATTTTGCCACTGACATAGTGCCCCTGGTTTAGTTAAACACTGCTGGTGGGCATTGTGTCCACTAAAACTAGAAACATAGTCAGCTTTAGGTACCTGAAATACCCGTGGCTGTAAAGGGGCCCCGCTTAATCATCCTTGATTGTGTGGATGCCCCAAAAAAGCTCCTGCTGGTTGTGGAAAAATGAGGAGAAAAAATGCAATAATTTCCTGACAATGCTCTTTAACCTGAACAGGGCTGTGATTATGACCCTGTTACGATAAAGCTGATAATAAGCAAGGTAAGCATTAGAAAGATCAGCAGCTCAGAGTGACTTTTCTTACTGCATACCTTTGATTGTAAGAACAGCTGATGTTTCCAAACTTCAGGGATGGTTTTCTATTTCAGGAGTTTCATGAATACTGGCAGAACACCAGATAATATAACTCTCAACTTCTTTGCTGAAGAATTCAGTGCAATACCAATAATAGCAGAATAAACGTTCAAAATCAGGAACGTTTCAAGTATTACTCTAAGTCAATTAAAAAGTTAATAATAGAATGATATATTTTGCATCAACGTGCATGTTTTGGACAATAAGTATAAAACTCTGATGTTGGGACTTATTGACTGTCTATAATCCTGAATAATTTATAAGCAAATCAAACTTTTCATGAAGGACAGAACAAAACTGTGAACCAAACTCAGGGAAGGTCTGTGAAATCAGAGACAGTGACTGCTTTGCAAAACTGAAGTAAATAAAAGTGACTTATTCCTGCTGCTGTTTGACAACTGCTGAACAGCAGTCACTGATCTGCTATGGCAGTACTAGTGTTGCGCCATGTATTGCTAGTTGCTGAAATAATTAAAAAAAATAGTATTGCTGTAACCTATTCTTGTGTGTGTATGTTTAAAAGTATTAGTGATTTTTATCTGTGCACAGACCCAGTAATGACAGGCCACATACATTATTCTTCTGGCGATCAGTAAAAATGTAGCTGACAAATAATTATATTTCAAAAGTAAGGCATTAAATATTTCAGAGAACATTCAGACACTTAGATCTTCAAGAGTCTGGGGTCCCCCACTCCCCAGACTATATAAATGGTTACAGATTGTTCCCTTAATCATCCTTGACTGTGTGGGGGCCCCACAAAAGCTGTTGCTGGTTGGGGAAAAATTAAGAAAAAATAAATTATTTTTCTGATTACACTCTTTATCCTGAACAGGCTATGATATGACTGTGTTAGGAAAAAATTGATAATAGTCTCTGCTCTCAACTGTACCCATGGTTATGGCTTCTTTATATTCATCACAGTCAAACCTTTGAGGTCATTATAGCTTGTGTTTGGACTGAGGACAGTGTGGTCATTGTTTGACAGTTGGGTTGAGGAGAAATACATGACTGCGACCATTTGAACCTCTGTTTTCATCCTAGTCTAACACCAGAGGGATGCACAGGCAGTCTTTTTTGGGGAGTTAGGGAGGCAGTCAGTTCCCAGATAGGACTTGTGTATCCAGACAACTTGCTTGTTAGTGTATTGTGAAATACTATTTTGTCATCTTTGAACATTAAGCTTTGGGTAGGTCTTATGTCTTCCTTGAAAGAAAAAAATGAAATTATTTTCTTACTCATGTGTTTCTTTTTTTGTGTAGGTCACCAGTGAATTAAAAGGCTGGTAAAATTCTTTAAAATACATTCCAGAACATCTATAACCCTATGGCTTCTTGGGCCCTGGCTTATTTGAGCTATTTCCTAAATGGTTATTACTGTGCTTCACTAGTCAGGGAAGATGTGTTTAAAGGATGCAAGGAAACTAAAGTTGAACAGCGACACAGTTTCTTTCCTTAATCATAATTTCTCTTCAAGCCAATCATTGGTTGAAAAGGTTGTGTAAAAAGAAAAAAAAACTTTGAAATGCACTTCAGAGCATATAGGAAAAATGGTTTCTTGAAAAAGCTGAAGAGTGAGGCAAAATTTGAGAAAAGGAAGAAAAAATTGATGTGCATGGTATGGGGAGCCCAAGATGGGAGGGGGGACTAGGGAAAACTGAATGGTATATGTGTGTGTGTGTGTGTGTGTGTGTGTGTGTGTGTGTGTGTGTGTGTGTGTGTGTGTGTGTGTGTGTGTGTGTGTGTGTTGGTGGGAGTGGCTGAAACAATAGGTCTAGGGTGCCATTTCACCTAAGTCCAGGCCTATACATAGAGTTGCTGCAATGCTGCAATGTATCATTATTGCAACTAAATGCCAGTAACTGTAAATGTCCCTTTGTGATTTGGGCCAACATAGTGTGGCACATAGGCCTATTGTAATGTAAGAGTATTGTACCTACAGGTAAGTCTGTGTGTACTACTCATAAATGTTTGCAGCATGAACTAAAAGGTTGCTTAGAAAGAGTGGCAGTGACAGGGTGATATGTAGACTGGAAGTGCCTCCCATAGCTTGATATCTGCTAGGGGACCCCAAAATGCTAACACTGGTCCTGATTGATATTAAACTAAACCAGTGCATTTTGCATGTCTTTCCTTTACCATTCTTAATTTGCTGTAGTATATGTGCTTTTTCTGTCTTAGGCTCTGTATCATACATGTTCTGAAAGTTCCAGAGTCTTCTTTCAGTACAGGGCTAAACATTTTTAGTTTAGTTGAAGCAGGATATTTTAATGCTTTAGTCTTTTAGAGCCCTTCAACTACAGTGTTTTAACATCTGTTGTTAAGCCCGATCCCTCTAATCATTTAAAAATATATTCACGAATATCCTGCAAAGAATCTTGAGAGTCTGTGCAACTTTTAAATCTCTGCTGTAAAGTACAGATGATGCACAGCTGGATAAAAAAATCTGAAAATGCAATTTGCTCAACTGACATTCTGTCACAGCCATCACCAGTTGCACTTCTCTATTATAGTGGAGGAGCTATTATCATCATCAAAGCACACTTGTTTATCATGATTTTCATATAACTTCTCCAGATGACAAAGCAAAGACAAAATCTGTTCTTTTAATTTAGAAGTTTCAGATCTTACTAGTATATGCCTTAGCTGATTCATGGCTTTGAGTTCACCTGGCAAAAAAAAAAATCTATATGATCTCTCTATTTTTACTTGCACAACATGTAAAACCAATACATCGTTAAGTTTTCACTCTTTATTATTACATTTTCTGGTTAGTTGTCTGTGTGGTATATGACAAACGGTAAACACAAGTGGATATGTATTGATATGTGTAAAAAGAATCTTACATTATCCGCATGTGCAACATGTACTGCATGGAGCACATGTAGCACATGAACTGCCTGCCCTAGGTACACAGGGTAAAAGATATAGCATTTCCCTAAAAAAAAAGCACATTTTGATCTATTCAGCAAAGGGTTTAAATACAGCCCTAGCACAAAAGGAGATTTGGTACAAACAATTATAGACATGAAGCTGTTCCTCAGGAAGGTCAATCTGCAAGCCATACTGCCTCCAACGTCACCTAATCCTGACCCCCAACATCTTACCTTTACTAGGCGCAGTATTTACAACCCCCCACTCCACCCACAAATCAAAAATCTGGAAACAGTTCTAGAAAAAGAAATCAGAAAGGAGTTTAAACAAAATACCAAGGAATACAATCTTACAGGAAAAGAGTATGAAACCTTGAACGACTTGAAATGCAATACTCAAATAAGAATCATGAAGCCAGACAAGGGAGGGGGGTTGTTATTATGGACAACATAATATATGAAGGCAAAATGAACAGTATTCTCAGAGAAGAAAGTCAATACATGAGTGTATCGTTAAATGAGGTGAACTTGGCTTACCACAGAATAGATACATTACTGGACAATATGTTAATGGAGGGAACAATTGACAGTAAGATGTACAAATTTTTGTATGTACCTAAACCCAAGATCCCAGTAATCTTTGGAATACCAAAGGTGCACAAAAATGTATGTGATCCCCCACTAAGACCCATAGTTGCAGCTGATGGGTCTAAAACACTTCCCATGGCAAAATACGTTGATCAAATGACAAAACATATCTGCAATAAAAATGAACATATCTTGAAGGACTCATGGGATTTGCTGAGAAACATCACACCCGACCTCTTGACTGAGAATCTTATTTTTGTAACAATAGATGTTATTGATTTATTTACCTGTATACCACATCAAGAGGGGATGAGTATATTCGAGGATATGGTTTTTCTTGACAAGACACTTACGCATCTTGAAAAGACTGCAATAGTGGAACTAGTAGACACAGTACTGAAGTACAATTTTATTACCTACAACGGAGAATACTACCAACAAATAAGAGGGGTAGCAATGGGTGCGGCGTGCGCACCCACATACGCCAACATTGTATTAGCAGGATGGGAATCCAATTTCATTTTGAACTCAGAATACAAGCAATATTGGTCCTTGTACAGACGCTACTTGGACGATATAGTAATTTTTTGGACGGGAGGCCAAGAGAAATTAACAGAATTCCTTGATTATATCAAGAATACTACCAACTTCCTAAGGTTTACATACACTACCTCAACAGACAGGTTGCAATAGCTAGACATTGAAGTGTATAAGAATGTGAACAATAAAGATTTGGAGACTAAGATATTTAGGAAAAGCACCTTTTGCAACTCCTTTTTGCACTTTAATAGTGCACACCCTCCACACTGCAAAAAGAACATTGTTAAGGGGCAGTTTGTGAGAGGGTGTCGCATGACCAGCAGGGACGAAGATTTTTTTATTGAATGCAACACCTTGGAAGGGATGTTCTGTGCAAGAGGATACCCACCTGACTTTATTAAAGACATAAGAAAAGAGGTTGAGCAAAACAGATCAGCAAATTTCAGGCCTATAAAGGGTTGTGTGATAAATATCACGGATTCTACCAAAGATGCTGACTTTACTGGGAACCACATTAATTTCAACAAGAAGAATAAAAAAAGTGAACCTGAGTACCAGTCGGCTCTGGTTCTAGAATTTAATTTGTTTAACACTAAGGTGAAAAAAATATTTCAGATTGAGTGGAATAAATTCATATCGTTCTCGGACATCCCAAATATAAAGGAAAGTATTCCCAAAACAGTTTACAAGAATGCACGAAGTATCAAAAAATTATTAGAAAACAACACAATTAATGATACTAACAACATTCTCGACAAGACAGCTACAAGAAACACTACTAATGGAACCTACCAATGTGGACGCTGCAAACAGTGCCAATACATTTCCAATAAAAGAGAGATATACTTAGAAGCTAGGGATATAAATATTTACAGCACAGGATACTATAATTGTGAATCACAGGGAGTTGTATACATGGCTATGTGTTCAAATTGTAACTCTTACTACGGCGGCAAGACGGAAAGAGTTCTGAAAAGAAGAATATATGAACACATTTATGAGATATTTAAGAACAAAGAAACGAACGCCCTATACAAACATACAAAAATTTGTAAAGATTCAAATTTTTCATTTTTTGTGCTTGAGCAGGTTAAAAAAGAAATGAGAGGTGGCCCGTGTGAAGAATGGCTTGAGTTTAAAGAATTATGGTGGCAAATACTATTAGAAGCCACCAGAAACCCTGGACTTAATGAGCACATTTCATTATCCCCAGTGTTCAAGTTAAGAGCAGCCAAAATATAGATTAAATATACAGTGTTTCAAAATGAACAGCAGATGGTGGTATTGTAACTACAACCTAATAAAACTTTTAACCAAAAAACAAAATTTTAACATACATATATACATTTTTTATGGGCTATTTATTGTAGTAATTTATTGTATTTATTTTCTTGGAATTAAATACTAAATTATTTATCAAGGAAAACATGATCAACTGTTTTAAAAGTTTTAAAGTTTAAAGATGTTTTAACAGGATTTTATAACACAATCACTACATACAGAATTCCTCTACTTAATGAGCCTTACTGTTTTTATTGGTCTGGTTAGAATGCAAACGATTCTACTGGTTAATTTTGATTTAATTGAATTATATAAAGAGTAATGGAACTTGATTTAATTGTCTGATGAAGTCTTACTATTGAAGTGGACGAAAACGCATTGTTTTTGCTAAAGCGTTTATCTGTGGATTTACTTGTGGATTTTTTACTGAAGTTTCGAATAAAGTGCGGTTTTATTGCTGGTGCGCAGTTTCCATTCTTTGTGAACTTACTATTTCCCTAAAATGCACAGTTTACCTAGACTACGGGTACAATGTGCAGGAAAGGATAATAGTCGTGCATGAACTTAGATCCTTCTGAGTATGAGCACTGACACTAACAAGTCTGGATAGTCAGGTCCTCAATTTTAAATGCTTTTACCCCATACTTATTTATGTAAAAATTGAATGCACTTTAAACTCACTGAGTTCAGTTCACAATGCTGAATTCTCACACCACTTTCCAACTGGTGTGATTTCTATTCCACACCAGCAGTGATTCAATACATGTATGACTTTTTCTCTTCTCTTTGATCAGGGAATTAGTACAGCTAAGTGAGGGAGTTATGGGGGGATATAGGTAGACCCTGCAAAACACTTTTTGTAGCTTTAATTGAGGTGAAGCTGTGATCAACTTGTTTTGTCCAGTTGCAGTAACTGTAAGGTGAGAGAAATAACACTAGTAATACAGAATTATGATTTAAGGAATTGTTCAAAAATGTTCAGTACCCCCAAAGCCAAATCCATGACAAAGGCTCAAAAAAAGGCTTTTTCAACAACTATTACAATGGTCAAAACAAATGTTTAATCAACATCCACCAGTTAGCTTAATACCATCAGAAATGGTACAGTAGATCTGATAGCTGTTTGCTTCAGATATATTTCATTTCTTATGTACAGATAATGCATCTGGATTGGCATAGATAAAGACCTAATTACTGCTTTTCCTTTAGCTGCCTCAAGTTTCCACTAAATCTGAATTAAGTAAAACTATAAAATTAAGCAAAATATGCTGAGCATCTTCAACAGACTCGGAGGTAATTTTACCACAAAAACATAACATCTCACAGGATTTAAATGGCAGACAATCTAATTTTTTTGTATATTCTACTCAGGATATTAATTCATAATTAAGACATTGAAATGACAAGGCGGAAATCTTATTCTAAATGGAATGCTATCTGTCATTCTGAATGACCTGGCACCAGAAAACACATTTTAGGAAGAATTTCCCTTTTTTAAAGATAGTTAAGAAATAAAACTACAATAAGGTAACTCCTTAAACTAAGTGCATTACCATGTAACACTAGAGATCTATGTGTTCATAATAAAGCCTATGGTTTTAAATGTTTTACTTCATCAAAAATCTCTTACTTGTTATGAACAATTTTCCCTCCTTGAGACTATTAAGCATACGTTTTATTCCACTGTTGCATCAGTGATTGTGATTTTATAAATCAATAAATCACATTTTTATTTTTCTGATTGCCCTTCAGTTGTTTCATTATAATGGAATTAGGTTTAAGGCATGGCTTCACACTCATGTATACCATGGTCATGGAGTAAAGTAAACGCTTCTTTTATTTTTCTTTCAAGAAACGGTTTTAGCTTCTCCAGGCACATCTCTCAACTGTCCAGATTTTGAAAGCATATCCGTATTGTTGCCTCATATTTTTGGTCTGCTCCTCATAAAATTTGCTGTTTCCTGGCAAATCAATGACAGACGTTTGAGTTTCACACGTTGTATTTTTCAGAAAATACATGCTAACACAACAAATTTTATTCTAGCAGCATTCTAAGTGCAAAAGACCAATATTAAAAATCTGTCCTTGTTTTTATCTTTGCCCCCCCACACACACACACACACATGCATTATGTTTGGCTATATCCAGATTTCTCGTGCTAAGAGGTTAAGAGATATACCTTCAGGTCTGCATGTTACTTTTGTCAGGTAAAGAGTGCTTTATGAATTGCTGAGAATGTTTGAGTCAAACGGTTAGACAAAAAAATGTAAAATACACTTCTACCATCTGGATACTCCATGGCTTCTAGGGGAACCCCAACCTAATTCATTTATTTCCTCAATCACTATTATAGTATAGTCCTGGGGAGTTAGTGTGTGTGTGTGTTGAAAGGATGCATGGAAAAAGCTAAGTTGAACAGTAACACCGAATTTTCATTCCTAATCAGTATTATTGTTTAGACCATCATTTGGATGATTTTTTTTTTTAAATTTGAAATGCACCTCAGAGCAACTAGAATATCCATGGCTTTTGGGGATCAAGCTGCTTACAGACTCCAGTCTTAATTCACTTATTTCCTCAACAGTTATCACAGTACAGTTGTACCATGTTAGGATATGTTGAATGAATCAATCAATACAGGAAAAAAAACATCAACGTATAAGACAAACTGGGAAAAAAGAAGGAACAAAGTAATCTTGGTGGTGTCGGTAAGCCAGGAAGGAAGGGTTGTTTGGGGCACTGAGTGATGGAAGGGGTACTGTGGTGCCCATCACCTACTACAGCAGTTCAGCTAATGCCAGACTTGCAACAGACACATATTCATTTCTTAAATCCAGGTAGTCTTTTAGGAATGACTCAAATAGCATAGGTGAGTGAATTCATAGCATCCACCGTGTCATCTTTTCAAACTTTAGTTTGTGTTATATATGCTGAAAGCTGTCCACTTACTTTCAGGATTTATCTTTTAACTGATATATCAATGTCAGGTCTCAGCTGTGAATTCTCTAGCTGAATGTCCACTAACCATATTATCACCATTTGTCATGTTGTCTGCCTTCTTTTGTGAAAAGCATTGCACTTCCAACTTTTTAATCATCTTCTTGTGCATTTGGCTAGTTCTGTGCATGAAATTTGTTACGTGCCCATTTATTTTTAATTACTAAGATAGTACTTCCAAAAGTCACAAAGTTATTAGTGCAAAAATAAACTATTTATTTATGGAGAGACAGAGAAACATGCCTACATATCACTGCACTAGTGTTTGAGTGGTATAAAATACATTTTGATGCTTAATAACCAGTGTATTCTGACTATGTTTGGCATAATTATCACCACTGTTTGTTTCTGAATTATGGCTTTGTGACTATTTTGACTGTAAAAGTAAGAGAAAATTTGATTTCTTTTAAGTCCATCTAATTTTGACCATTACTGTCCACCACTATAATATTGGTTTGGATTTGGTGGTTTAATCTTGTTTTTGAGCATTCAGTTAACATTATGGTAATATAAGTTTAGGTTGTGTCTATTTTAATGGTAAGCAGTTACTACAGCAGACGTATTTCTTTTTAGATTCTTCTTTTAGTATTGACTACCTATCGACTTAACGGTTCTACTGTCCTGTCAGTCTCTCTCACTCTGTCTCTCACTCACTCTTTCTTCTCCCCTCTCTCTCCCTCTAACTCTCTTTGTTATTCTTTGCTGCTAACACATTGCATTGGGTATTGTCTATCTCAGCAAGGCAGGTTCTTTCATACATACCATCATTTCTGGTGGAGCTACTTTGACTTATATAATCATTACTTATTTATTCATTCATCCATTCATTCATTCACTTATGGGTTCTTAGGTCTATTTTACACTAATGACTGCTAGGGCCTTTATAAACCTAGCTGTGCATCCAAAATGCGATCCATAAGTTTTCTGTTTTAGACATTTTTATAGGGTTGATTTTTGACTTTGAAATGTATTACTGATTACCTCTGTCCAGAGACATAGATGCCAGATCAGGGGTGAATTTATGATTTTTCATCCACTCTTCCAAGTTACGCTTAAATATGGTAAAGGAGGGACTTTAATTCACATAGATATGGAGCCTATTCCAGAGAATTGGAATTCTCTGAGATATATATATCTGTCTCTCCAGTTTGTCCTATTTATGTCACAAGCAAAATTCAAGTCTTTGAATCTAGTAGTTCTGATGCTGTTTGTATTGCCAATGTGCAAAAGGTTTATCAGAGTTGGGTGAAGGATGCCTCCTACACCAGGCATATGTCACCTCTCAGTAATCTGAATGAGATTGAGAGATAGGGTTTTGAGGTGATTTGCAGAGCACATTGTGTTTACTCCCTGTATGATTTGTATAAGGAAACTTTGCGGACATTCTAGTTGCTACATGTGCCTAGTCAGATACACGCCGAAGGGGGCATTATGCTCTTTGATGGGTCTGATGAGGGCTTAGTACTGTGGTATGATGACTTCCCTGGACCTAGATGCCATGCTCTTTCTTATACGTTGAGCAACATAGAAGGATTTTCTGACTACCTTGGACACATGTTGTTTGAAGGCTAGTTTACTATCTAGATGAGTTCCCAGATCCCTACCTTGTGAGTCAACTCTTAGGGGTGTTTTATCGATCGGATAGCTTCCAGGGAGGCCATCTTCTAAGAAGGTACTATAATGCATTTCTTTGAACTGAGTTTTAAGCCATGACTTTACCACTAGTTATCATCTTGTTGGAATTCTATGACTACTCCTAGCTGACAATCATCTGTGAACTTGGTCAGCCAGAAGCCTTTGGCATTGGCTTTTAACCTCTGAGAAGTAAATGGAAAAGAGGAGTGGGCCCAGGACATAGCCCTGAGGGACTCCACTGGTTACTGGCCACTATGTGGAGTTGGAATCAACAGTCTTAACCTCCTGGGTCCTGTCCATGAACCTGCTGGCTATGCAGCATATTATAAAGGGATTTATGCCTAATTCTGTAAGTTTGTTAATAATTTCTCCATAGGGTATTGCATCAAATGCCTTAGCCAGATCAAGATATGTAGCATGCACCACTTTATCCTCATCCATTGCCTTGGTGACCTTTTCAAAAAAGTCCACCAAGTTCAGTGGGTATAACCTTCCTTTTACAAAACAAACTGGTACTGATCCAGTGTCTGGAGGTCTCCTATGTCTTTGTTGAACATTTCCACAATAATTGATAGGGCACTGCACTGGTGCAATGGTTAGCATTGTTGCCTCACAGCAAGATGTTCTCTGGTTCGATTATTGACTGGGGTGCCTTCTGTGCAGAGTCTGCATGTCCTCCATTCATTCATGTGGGGTTCCTCTGGGTGTTCTTGTTTCCTCCCTCATTCCAAAGACATGTATCTGGAGTGTTTCTCCCTGAGCCTGCACTGAAAATGGGGTCTGTCCCAGTTGGACACTCCCAGTAAACAAATGTTAATAAATAACTCCGTAACCAAATTGAATCAGCGTAAAGTTCAACAAAAGTACTCTCAAACAAAAAACAAAACGCTGATAATCCACACGCTGACAGTAAATTTCACCCAAAGGAATGCAGCTCAACCACAAAGTGCAAAAATGAAAGATTTAATATAAATAGGTTAGCGCTTTCACTCGTATCCAACGAGCTTCATCAGACCAAACAAGTGCATAGAATTACTAACGTTTAAATACACAAAATTGGCGCCAAAAGCAACCAAAATTAAAGAGACCGCAGTGCACAATAAAAGTTATAAAATGTTTATAGTGAACTGCTCTACAAAAATGAGCTGAATCAATATACAAAAATTTACAAACCTAACTGCAAATAGCATATATTAAGTTAATTAAAAATTAATTAAGAATTTGATTAAAAATACTTAGGGATGAGTAAATATATTGTAATATGTTAAAGTAAAAATAAAAGCTACAGTTATCTATTTAACATCAAAACAGGTTTAACTGAAATAAAATCATTTATTCCAGGATATGTCGTGGCATCAGTTAATAGTTGCCACCAATATTCCTTATAGGCTAAGAAGTTTTTTATGTTGCCCCCCCTAGGATCTACATGTATGGTATCAATAATGGCAAACTTAAAATAATGTTCATCACCCCTGCTGTTAATATGCCTATAAAGTGCATTTTTGGTGTCCTTTCTTTTAATGCTGTAACCATGTGCATAAATCCTCTTTCTAAACTGTCTTTCTGTCCTGCCTATGTAAAAAGCTGGGCAGGACATACATTTAGCAAGGTAAATGAGCATACTCGTTCTACAATTGCCTTTCTTGAATTTAACTACCGTTTTGTTAACATTATCCAGTGTAATGTGTTTCTCCACTAGTATATCCTTACACTGGTGGCAAGCTCCAAATTTAGAAGTGGATAAATTCAAAATATTCTTAGGTTGAAATCCTTTCTCCAAAATGCTTTTCAAATTCCTACCCATCTTATAGACAAAAAGTGGTTTAGAACCAATTATATTTAAAGCATCTTCCTCGATAATATATGTTTGCCAATATCTTGTCATGATATTCTTCACTGCTTGTGTATAAGGGCCAAATTCTACTATACATGCTCTATTAAACTTTAAATCTGTGTTGTTGTCTTTACATTTGTTAATATCTATCAAATTAGATCCAATAGTATAGTTTTCACTATTGAAACCCAATAGGGGTAAATACTTCTTTCCCCATTCATCTATAACATATTTAGTTGTATCTGACATCATTCTTTCATCATACCCTCTTTCTCTAAAAAGACTAGTAATAAACCGGACCTTGTCAATCATTTCATTATAGTCAGATGTCATTCTGACAGCTCGAATAAGTTGTCCTTTAAAGATGTTATATTTCAGCTGTCTAGGATGATTACTATTAAATTCTAAGTAGGAGTTCGTAAAAGTAGATTTTCTATGTATCTTAGATTTAAATCTATTACCATCAAAGCTAATTAGTGTGTCAAGATATGCACTCCAGTACCATTATTTTCTGAAGTAAATCTAAGATAGTTGGTACTATTGTTTAAATATTGTATAAAATTGTTAAATGAGTCAATATCTCCATTCCATAAGATGTAAATGTCATCAAGGTAACGTGAATAATACTTGATAGACTTCATGTATTCACTGTTAAATACATTACATTTGAAGTTGAAAAAGAATTTGATGAGCTGTTTGACAGTTTTGGGATGCAGTTTATGAAAATGTTAATTAAACACAACGATATTAAGTTATGTAAAAATATTAGTGATGTTGAAAAACTTAATAATATTATTTTGAATGATTTAGCATTTCCTCAGTGGGAGAATTTGTACTATAAGCAATTTGAGACTGCTGAATATAGGGCCAAAAAGGCTTTTGATAGGAAAAACAAAAAACTTTTAAGGGATATTGATCAGTACAAAAGAAATGTAGTTTACAAGTGGGGAAATAAAGCTAAACATCATACTAGCTGGGGAGATGATATTAACAGACCTGAAGGGCAGGTAGTGGACGACAATGATGGATATGACAATTTTTTTCAGGTACCCAACAAGAGACAGGTTTCAAAATGGAAACAAGGGGGAGGGTGGAAGAAGAAATATTGAATCTTAAGTCAGGGAACATTGATCCCCACACCACCTTGCCTAGTTTACAAGATAATATTACTTGTGAATATAACAACTTCAAAATCTTTAATTACAGCAATGTTGAACTAAATCCTATCTATTTCAGCTTGTTATCAAAAGGTATGAAGTTCGTACCTTCTACTAGGTTTAATTTAGTGGATTGTTTAAGCGAATTCAAACAGTATACTAGAAAATTGAACCTGGCCCTTATGTTTAAGGACCATATGCCGGAACCTTTATCTTATAATAAGCTGAAGAAAAAAAGTTGCTTTATACCTATTAACAACACACAGGTACAGAATTATGACAACAAAGTGTGTAGGGAATTATATAAGTTCAACAACAAAGCTTTTAACAAAAAGTGTAAGAACAATCTTACAGGGGATGAAATACTATTATTGGAAGAGCTACGGACAAATAATAGTATTCGTATTATGAAACCTGACAAGGGCGGAGGAATTGTATTGTTTGACACCCTTGCTTACAGTTCTATTATGCACGACATTTTACACAATTCTGGGAATTACTCTACTGTTTCACTTAACGAAATACACATTGCATATAGGAGAATAGACCTATTCTTGGAGGATTTCCTTTTGGAACAGAGAATTGACGAAGACTTGTATAACTTTTTGACTGTAGATTCTCCTTATATGGCTACTATAGTGGGTATTCCCAAGGTGCATAAGGACATTAACAATCCTCCTTTCCGCCCGATTATTTCTGGAAGTAAATCCAAAACTTTTCCTTTAGGGGTAGTCATTGACACACTATTGAAACCAGTTTATCTAAAAATTAAACATCTTGTGAAAGACTCTTGGGAATTTTTAAAGAACTTCCCAATTAACCTGGATGGTAATGGGTTATTATTCACCTCTATAGATGTAGTGGATTTGTTCTCCTGCATTCCCCCGGATGAAGGTCTTGCAGCGTTCACCAACAGTATGAGAAAACATACAGGATTTAGTTGGGACAGAATCAGTATGTTGGTGGATTTAATGAGTATTGTATTAGATCACAATTACATTTTCTTTGAAGGGGAAATGTTTCGGCAAACCAAAGGGGTGGCTATGGGGGCTGCTTGTGCCCCCATATACGCCAATTTGGTTTTACTTGATTGGGAGGAGTCCACAATATTCAACAGTGAATACATGAAGTCTATCAAGTATTATTCACGTTACCTTGATGACATTTACATCTTATGGAATGGAGATATTGACTCATTTAACAATTTTTATACAATATTTAAACAATAGTACCAACTATCTTAGATTTACTTCAGAAAATAATGGTACTGGAGTAGCATATCTTGACACACTAATTAGCTTTGACGGTAATAGATTTAAATCTAAGATACATAGAAAATCTACTTTTACGAACTCCTACTTAGAATTTAATAGTAATCATCCTAGACAGCTCAAATATAACATCTTTAAAGGACAACTTATTCGAGCTGTCAGAATGACATCTGATTATAATGAAATGATTGACGAGGTCCGGTTTATTACTAGTCTTTTTAGAGAAAGAGGGTATGATGAAATAATGATGTCAGATACAACTAAATATGTTATAGATGAATGGGGAAAGAAGTATTTACCCCTATTGGGTTTCAATAGTGAAAACCATACTATTGGATCTAATTTGACAGATATTAATAAACGTAAAGACAACAACACAGATTTAAAGTTTAATAGAGCATGTATAGTAGAATTTGGCCCTTACACACAAGCAGTGAAGAATATCATGACAAGATATTGGCAAACATATATTATTGAGGAAGATGCTTTAAATATAATTGGTTCTAAACCACTTTTTGTCTATAAGATGGGTAGGAATTTGAAAAGCATTTTGGAGAAAGGATTTCAACCTAAGAATATTTTGAATTTATCCACTTCTAAATGTGGAGCTTGCCACCAGTGTAAGGATATACTAGTGGAGAAACAAGTTACACTGGATAATGTTAACAAAACGGTAGTTAAATTCAAGAAAGGCAATTGTAGAATGAGTATGCTCATTTACCTTGCTAAATGTATGTCCTGCCCAGCTTTTTACATAGGCAGGACAGAAAGACAGTTTAGAAAGAGGATTTATGCACATGGTTACAGCATTAAAAGAAAGGACACCAAAAATGCACTTTATATGCATATTAACAGCAGGGGTGATGAACATTATTTTAAGTTTGCCATTATTGATACCATACATGCAGATCCTAGGGGGGGCAACATAAAAAACTTCTTAGCCTATAAGGAATATTGGTGGCAACTATTAACTGATGCCACGACATATCCTGGAATAAATGATTTTATTTCAGTTAAACCTGTTTTGATGTTAAATAGAAAACTGTAGCTTTTATTTTTACTTTAACATATTACAATATATTTACTCATCCCTAAGTATTTTTAATCAAATTCTTAATTAATTTTTAATTAACTTAATATATGCTATTTGCAGTTAGGTTTGTAAATTTTTGTATATTGATTCAGCTCATTTTTGTAGAGCAGTTCACTATAAACATTTTATAACTTTTATTGTGCACTGCGGTCGCTTTAATTTTGGTTGCTTTTGGCACCAATTTTGTGTATTTAAACGTTAGTAATTCTATGCATTTGTTTGGTCTGATGAAGCTCGTTGGATACGAGTGAAAGCGCTAACCTATTTATATTAAATCTTTCATTTTTGCACTTTGTGGTTGAGCTGCATTCCTTTGGGTGAAATTTACTGTCAGCGTGTGGATTATCAGTGTTTTGTTTTTTGTTTGAGAGTACTAATGTTAATAAATAAATAAATCATTCTTCTATGGCTTTGCAATAATACTAGTCAGAATAATGGGTCTGTAGTTTCCTGGATCTGTTGATGGTCCTCCCTTATGAATGGGGTGATAGCAGCATTCCTCAATTCTCATGGCGCAAAGTCAGTTTTTGAGTTTATAGTTAAATAGTGACTCCAGTGGTCCCGATGTCATATTCAGGAGGCATCCAAGGATGTTATCGCAGCCCACTGAGACTGTGTTTGGCTTTAGTGAGTGCAGCTAGGACAAGCGCTCTTAATATAGTTGGTAAAGTTTTGTTTGAAGGTATTTCTTGGAGGGTGTGATATTTTTAGATTAGTTAGGAACTTACATTTAATGTATTTTTTTAGTACTTCTATTGATAATAATATGTGAATTAAATAGTGAGTTAGATAGTGAGTATACTAGGTTTTTTTTCATGTAATTCAGATTTTGGGATGAATGCATATTGCTTATTAGATACACAATATGTTGCATATAAAAGCACTTTTATACTCTCTTTTCAACATGAGGGCATTAAACATTTTTGGCAATGCTGAATTTTGCTGTTGCATCTAAATTTAATGAATTTCAAATTGAGATGGAAAATATTATTTTCAATTTGACTAAATTAGAATGGAAAGCATTACGAGCCCTTAGCAAACAAAATGCATTATGGTATATTTTTATTGCCTTCATAAAATTCACAAAGATTTCTTAGTCATCCTATATTGTCTGCCTATAATTGTTTTCTTCATAAAATATGTCTTTTCTTCATAAATATTTGCTATCTATAGTCATCAGGTTACCATCATATATTAAGGACAGTTTTGACTTTCTGGATAAAATATCTGATGTCCAGTACACCCTGGATATGTACTGGGTTACACTGGATGTAAATAGTTTGTAAACGGGTATTGAAAATAATTTTGCTTTGGAAGCCCTTTATTTTTACCTGGGTAATAGTCCTGTGTCAAATTATGATATTTAATTGATTTATTCTTGTTTAAGGAATGATTATTTCAAATTCCATGGTGCTTTATATCATCAAATACAAGGGACAGCCATGGGGACATCTTTTGCCCCATGTATACAAATGTATTTATGGGGATGTTTGAAGGTGAAAAGTGAAAAAAATAAAAAAATATATATATATATATATATATAGTGGACAGAATTTTTTGAGAGACGTAGTCAGGTATTGCAAGTATTTAGATTACTTAATATTTATATGTGTGGGGGCTGGAACTGGTTTTAGATTTTGTGCATAACTTAAAGTCTAACAGACTAAATTTACAATTTGATGGCATTAAGACTAGCAAGAAAGTAGCATTCTTAGATGTTTTACTGGATAGTACTAATGAGGAGAAATAAGTATGGTAGCATATAGAAAATTTGAAGATGGTACTCATTATTTTGCAGAAAGAATGGACATGGCTGTGCTGAATATGTATTTTAAGAAGAGGTAGGAGCATAGGATGACATACAAGGTGGAGGAAGATGCACACAGGTGAATTATATCCTATGCAGGAGGGGCAGTCTGAAGGAGAATGGAGACTGTATAGTGGTGATGGGGAAAGTGTAGTTAGGCAGCATAGAATGGTGGTCTGTAGGATGACATTGGTAATCAAGAAAAGGAGGAGGAGTGTGAGGGTAGCACCAAGGATCAAATGGGGGAAATTGAAAAAGGGTAATTGTGAGGTGGAGTTGAGGGAAGAGTTAAGACAGGCACTGGGCAGCAGTGAAGAGTTACCGAATAGCTGGGTAACTACAGCAGAGCTGGTTAGGATGAGAGCTAGAAAGGTGCTTGGTCTGACATGTGGACAGAGGAAGGAGGACAAGGAGACCTGCTGGTGGAACAAGGAAGTACAGGAGAGTATACAAGAGAAAGAAGTTGGTGAAGAAGAAATGGGATTGTCAGAGAGATGAAGAAAGTAGACAGGAGTATAAGAAGATGAGGCATATGGCAAAGAGAGAGGTGATGAAGGCTAAGGATAAGGTGTATGGAGAGTTGTATGAAAGGTTGGACACTACAGAGGGAGAAAAGGACCTGTACCGATTGGCTAGACAGAGGGACCAAGCTGAGAAAGATATGCAGCAGTTAAGGATGATAAAGGATAATGAGGGAAATGTACTCTTAAGCAAGGAGAGTGTGTTGAGCAGATGGAAAGAGTACTTTGAGGGGCTGATGAATGAAGAGAATGAGAGAGAGAGAAGGTTGGATGATATGAGGATAGTGAATCAGGAAGTTCAATGGATTAGCAAGAAGGAAGTAAGGATAGCTATGAAGAGGATGAAGAATGGAAAAAAAACTGTTGGTCCAGATGACATACCTGTGAAAGCTTGGAGGTGTTTAGGAGAAATGGAAGTGGAGTTTTTTAACCAGATTGTTTAATAAAACTTTGGAATGTGAGAGGATACCCTAGGAGTGGAGAAAAAGTGTTTTGGTACTGATGTTTAAGAATAAGGGTGATGTGCAGAGTTGTAGTAACTACAGCAGGATAAAATTGATCAGTCACATTATGAAGTTATGGGAAAGAGTAGTGGAAGCTAGGTTAAGAAGGGAGGTGATGATTAGTGATCAACAGTATGGTTTCATGCCAGGAAAGAGCACTTACAGATGTGATGTTTGCTCTGAGAGTTTGATGGAGAAGTACAGAGTAGGTCAGAAGGATCTGCATTGTGTCTTTGTGGATTTAGAGAAAGCATATGACAGAGTGCCTAGAGAGGAGTTGTGGTATTGTATGAGGAAGTTAGAAGTAGCAGAACATTATGTAAAAGTGGTACAGGATATGTACAAGGGTAGTGTGACAGTGGTGAGTTCTGTAGTGGGAGTGACAGACGTGTTTAAGGTGGAGGTGGGATTACATCAAGGGTCAGCTCTGAGCCCTTTCTTATTTGCACTGGTGATGGACAGGGTGACAGACAAGATGAGACAGGAGTCCCCATGGACTATGATGTTTGCAGATGACATTGTGATCTGTAGTGAGAGTAGGGAACAGGTTGAGGAGACCCTGAAGAGGTGCAGATATGCTCTAGAGAGGAGAGAAATGAAGGTCAGCAGGACTAAGACAGAATATATGAGTGTGAATGAGAGGGAGGATAGAGGAATGTTGAATATGCAGGAAGTTGAGTTGGTGAAGGTGGATGAGTTTAAATACTTGGGATCAACAGTTCAGAGTAATGGTGAGTGTGGAAGAGAGGTGAAGAATAGAGTACACACAGGGTGGAATGGTTGGAGAAGAGTGTCAGGAGTGATTTGTGACAGACGGGTACCAGTAAGAGTGAAATGGAAGGTCTACAAGAGAGTAGTGAGACCAGCTATGTTATATGGGTTGGAGATGGGCATTAACAGAAAGGCAGGAGTGAGAGCTAGAGGTGGCAGAGTTAAAAATGTTAAGATATGCATTGGGTGTGACTAGCATGGACAGGATTAGGAATCAGTATATTAGAGGGTCAGCTCAGGTTGGATGGTTTGGAGACGAAGCCAGAGAGGTGAGATTGCATTGGTTTGGACATGTGCTGAGGAGGGATGCTGGGTATATTGGGAAAAGGATGCTAAGGATGGAGCTGCCAGGTAAGAGGAAAAGAGGAAGGCCTAAGATAAGGCTTATGGATGTGGTGAGAGAGGACATGTAGGTGGTTGGTATGACAGAACAAGATGCAGAGGACAGGAAGAACTGGAAACAGATGATCCACCATGGTGACCCCTAATGGGAATAGCCAAAAGAAAAAGAAGACTCATTATTTACATGGACAAAGTTGCCATCCTCCACATACCCTATCAGCTTTACCCTCTAGGGAATTCTTAAGGTTACAAAGTCTATGTAATATCGCTGATGATTTTTGGAATGAGGTAGATATTACAATGGCTATGTTTGCTAAAAGAGGGTATGATGTTAAACATTTAATAAATTGTGTAGATAAACTGAAAGTAAATGGGGTAGTGAGTGAAGTAAAGGGGTGTTCCTAAAATAGCTGGTCAGTGATTGAGGAAATAGATTTATTTTGTCACTGCATTTAGCTTAGTTAGTACATAAATAGTGGATATAGTCAAATTTTATTGGGGTTATTTAATGAACCTAATGAATTTTAAAATGTAGTTTGTAAGGTCCCAGGTGTTTCATATAGGTGAGGGAGAAGCATAATGGATATGATAATACATGGGAGATTTGTACCACCTCCAGATATATCTGGAAATATCCAGCAAATGAGTACCATACCTTGTGGAAACTGTTCTAGTTGTAAATTCATAGTAAGAAATTTTAATAGAATAAATGGCATTAAGTTTGAAGTTCAACAGAGGTTTGAGTGTAACACACAAGGAAAAATACATGCTTTGAAGTGACGGTACTTTTCTGTTATCAGGACAACACTTGTAATGCTGTATCATGTGCACGCAATGATTGCACAGCTGTTAGCCCTGAAGTGCTTGTTTGGAAAGACAAAGAAGTGCTGCACTGTTTTTTCACTTGTGACCCCTCTACATAAACACTGTGGCTGAGTCATGATCTTTGGGGCAAAAGTACTAAGCAGACATCCAAGTTTCAGACTTGATATTCTCTGCAAAAATGCCTGCCAGGGCAAAGTCAGTTTTTCCCATTACCCTTTAGTTGATAACAGACAGATTTCAATTCTGCTTCTTTTGTTTTGCCTTGACATCTCTGTTACATTTAAGATGTTCAGCAGTATAGCCCTTAAAAGGGGAAATAAAGCAAATCATCATAAATTATTTAGTGTAGGACAAACATGATCGTTGTCGGTTTGACCAGTCCGTGCTCCCATTTCTTCTGACATTTTCTCAGTTTGAGTCATTACAAGGCAGTAAAAAAAGGATGCTTCATGTCTGTTTGTGCGAGCTCTAGTGTTTTATAAGTGTTGCCCCAATAACGGAAAAGTACCGAAGTGCCTTTGTAACAAATTTCATACAGGGGAGAGTAAAGAGGATTTAAGACTAGGCTCCAGGAACATGTAAGAGACATTAAGAAAGGTAGGATGGATAGTCCTGCTCCAGTACATTTTAAAATTTTTCATGGAAGCAAAGTTGGTGGGTTAGAGGGCACTGTGTTGAAACAGATTTATGTTGGTCAATACAATAATGTGGATGGCAAGAAGAAACTTTCATATAAGGAATCAATTTATGTATTAAAGTATGATACCTTGATCCTGCATGGTTTAAATACAGAGTGTAACTGGAGGTTTTTAATTTAAGTTTTAATGGGATTGATTCATTACATAATGTATAATTGTGACTTGTAAGGCTATTTAAGATGCAGTTTTATATGTATTGTTTCAATCCTTGAAGACAAGAGGTTTTACTATAACAAACTATGTTGTATATCTGGCCTGGTTGTTGGAGCCTCTAGTGGGTGTATGCACTAATTGGTGAATGGTGCTTGTATTTATGAAGTATAGGAACCTCTATGCCTGCAGATTTGAGGCTGCACAACATTCCCAATTTGTAGGAGAGTAATTAAAGTCTGCCATGAGTAGGGGTTTGGTTTAATGGTAAATGTCTCCAGTAGGTCCAAATATGTACTGTGAGTTTCTTGAGACATAGACGGTGACCTATAGCCAATTAGGATGTGGTACAGGATTTTATCGTTATCTGAATGTGTAGAAACTCCAGTCTGTCATCCTGTTTAACCACCCTAGATATATGCTTGTTTCTGATTCATACATTGGTCTACTTGTGTGTGTCATACACTATGTGTGGTGGGCATTGTGTGTGTGGTTTTGACAACCTGAGGTGTGCTTCTGTGTGACAGTTTAGCCTCCAGTGACATTATGTACACCTCTCACACACTGCATCTGTTACTTTAAGGATTAAATGGTTGTTATTAAACATGAGACAATTGTGACATTGTCTCAAGATGCCCATATACATCTGGCTGGTTACAGAGAGATTAAGAAATGAAATACTGATCCTCAGTATAATTTAAAAAACTCCTAAAAAAAATCTCTCAAATAACTTGCTTTTTTCGTGCAATTTTCCAGGATAGCCCATTTCTCTTGCCCCTCTAACTAGAAATTCCTTCAAAATTGTTCCTCTCTTTCTTTGCTTCTGTAACTAGAATTTTTTTCTGAATTATTTTGATAGCATTATCTCTCTGAATTACAAGGAATAAGATAGTCTTTCCATCGGTGAATTGATATAACCACATGATAAAAGTGAATGTCAGATTGCTATAAGTACATCATAAATATAAATTTAGACTTCCCAGGTATTGCACTTCCCAAAGCTGTTTTTCTGTGAACTCCTTTTATCTCTTCCATGCATTTTTTTCTTTTGTATGGCTTCTATAATATATAGCTGGAGGTTTTCTCCCCGGGCCTCCACTGAAAAAGGACCTGTGTCCAGTAGGACTTTCCTTGTAAACAAATGTAAAAATAAAATAAATAAGCATCCATGCTGACTGGTCCTTTAACTAGTGAGCAACAAGGAGTTAATTTACTGGGGGTTTACAGAAGGATGTTAAGGGTGTTTTAATCAGGTAAACTAATACTGGTACATTATTGGGGCAGTCTAGCTTAAAACATTTTGACTTTTACTAACTTTGGTGGCTAGAGAATCGAAAATTCTACTAAATCTAATGACATTGCCACTTGAAGTGCAAACTAGCTTCTTTAAGCTTGTCAGCATGCAAGGCATTTGGTCCATAATAACCCATTTATAGGAAACAATTTTATGGACAGTTCTATACTGAAAATTTTCTTTCTAGGCATTTCCTTCTGTACAGTGCACTGCTAACCACAAAACAACTTAAACGGTTGGGTAGACGTCCCTTATTAATATATCCCTAGGCAATTTCAAGGCAACTAGCCTACTCACTGACCTTACTAATACAGGCTGGTCCTTCATTTAATTTGTCTAAGCCAAGGCTAAGCCTTTTGACTCCTTTTGTTTTATTGTAGAGTCACTCTAGAAAAAGTATTTTACTTTCGAAAGAAATTATCCATTGCCCACTGTTGAATTAAAGTTCCTCTAGACATTTAGGCACTCATCATGAAG
Organism: Protopterus annectens; assembly: GCF_019279795.1. Classification (NCBI taxonomy): domain Eukaryota; kingdom Metazoa; phylum Chordata; order Ceratodontiformes; family Protopteridae; genus Protopterus; species Protopterus annectens. The sequence continues at coordinate 1,647,608,079 of NC_056728.1, forward strand.
TATCTGGAAGTTGATTATTCTCTTTAGTCTGCTTTACTGGGGACAGGACCATAGTTTGATTATCTGACAACTGGCCAACTGGCACCCCTCAACCCAAAGTTGAGGTGCAAAAGTATAAACATCCTTGAAGTTGTGGATGAATAAAATACTTTTTTTCTGAAAGTATGGTGAAACATTTGCTACAATTGTAACAACCAGTTTACTAATATTATTACTACTACTGCTACTACTACTACTACTGCTGCTACTACTGCTACTGCCACTACTGTTACTGCCACTACTACTAATGATACTACTGCTGCTGTTGTTATTGTGCCTATTACTGCTGCTGCTACTACTACTGCTACAACTACTGCTACCCCTACTGCTATTGTTACTACTACTGCTGCTGCTGTTGTGCCTACCAATGCTGCTTCTACTACTACTACTACTACTACTACTACTACTACAACTACATTAACACACTAAGTACTTCAGCCCTTCAGTCATGACTGCAAATCCAATCTCAACATTAAAATATGAATGTCAGAAATTCTACTCAGATTGCCCACTAATGCATTGTGATTGGGGCAGCTGGCCCATTCTCCCAAGTATGGTTATATTTTTACTGGGGAAATTCTTATCCAAAACAGTAACCTCTGTAAAATAGGCACTGAGATGCCACAGGGTCTTACTGCACAGGAACAAATATAGAATAAAAGGCATCCATGTGTATTTTATACTCACGCAGGTGCTTATACGCACACACACACACACACACACACACACACACACACACAGATACACACACACACACACACACACACACACACACACACACACACACACGTATGCATATACTTCAGGTGAACAAAATTATTATCAGACTCCGAAAGACATGTAATACAAAGAAAAAAATGCTATTTTCTTTCACAGCTTTGCTCTTTACATTTTCCTAGATATAATGATTATTGTGTTAGGATTTTTTTTGGTGGGCATGCAAACAGCAAGATGTAGATGTGATTGAAACTGTCAAACAGGAAGTGGAGGGAGCACTATAACTGAGACACACAGTCTTTTTTAAATGAAGAGGGACTCAAGTACAAGAATGTAGTGTCCATCTGAGATGAATAACGTGACAATGCATGTGTTACTACTTTTTTTTTTTGCATGTCCATTGAAGAGCTGGTTCAGGAGGGATAGAGCAAACTGCAAACTATGAGTACAAGGACTGGAACTCTTTGTTTTTTTTGTTTGCTTTTCAAATGAAAACCTAGGAAAACAGGGTGGCAGTATATACATCAGCCCCAGGCACTGCAGAAGCCAGCTATGCTTCTGCTACCAAATATTTAGTAGAGATTCCATCAGGAAAGGCAAGCTTTATCAATGACTATGTATTTGATTTAAATATGACTAAATTAGTACTCTGGAAGGTACTTATGATAGTTTAAACCCATTTATTTCCTGGGAATGAGAGCTACTACAAATGTATTTCTTTACATCTTGACACAGACATGAGGTCTACTGTACCACCTGAGGAACAGCAAAGTACAGTTTTGTACCTACCATAAATGTAGATGTCCGAACTGGATAGCATCTGCAGTCATAACAAGTGGGTTGTCCTGTCGTCAGGCAGCCCTTCAGTCGGCCGGATTCCAAAGTCCGGGCCCGGCTTCGGCTGATGTCGCACCCCACCCGACGTCATCTCTGTTGGTCTTCGGGTATAAAGGCATCAGCCGACGCCATTTTCCTCAGTGTTTCTTGCCCCAGATGCCAGTAGCCCTCTTGCAGGCTAAAATTTGGATAGATGCCAATGTTTCCAAATAGATAGAGGTAAACACAACAATAAGCAAGTATGTACATATACAAAAACAAATACACCATAAAGACTCCCCAACAGCTAGCTATTAGAAGGGTAAACACCCTAGGAGTACCACAGAGGGGATGGTGGGAGGGTAATCCTGACTGCAGATGCTATCTAGTTCGGACATCTACATTTATGGTAGGTACAAAACTGTACTATGTCCTTCATGGATGCATCTGCAGTCATAACAAATGGGTAGAATACCATAGCCAACTAGGGGAGGAGGATAAAGGTAGATTATGGTGTGTTTAGGATCCCTTGCAGTACAGCAGTGGCAAACCCTGCTCGGGATCTGGAATATAGAGGCAAATTATAATGCTTGGCAAATGTATGCACGGAGGTCCAAGTAGCCGCCTCAATAATGTCTTTGGTTGCCACTCCTCGTAAGAAGGCTGTGGTAGTGGCTGTTGCTCTTGTAGAATGAGGTCTTATGTTCTGTGGAATTGGTTTTCCATGGAAGGAGTAACAGAATCGTATGCAATTTCCTATCCATTTGGAGATTGTCTGTTTGGAAATAGCTTTTCCTTCCCTTCCTGTTGCATAGGCTACAAAAAGTTGGTCAGTCTTTCTGCTATTTTTGTTCTGTCCAAGTAGTAGCGTAGCTGTCTATGTACATCCAAGGTATGCAGTATTCTTTCCCCTCTGTTTTGTGGGTTGGGAAAGAAGGTAGGTAGGTGGATTGCCTGGTTTAAAGACACTCTGGATACCACCTTAGGCATAAATGTAGGATTAGTCCTCATGGACACTCTATCTTGGTGGAAGATTAGGAAGGGTTGCACTGCCATTAAGGCCTGTAGTTCTGAAACCCTCCTTGCTGAAGTAATTGCCAGTAGGAAAGCAGTTTTCCATGATAGGTGTTGTAGGTCTGCTGTTGCTGCTGGTTCAAAGGGTGCTAGTGTCAACTTTTCTAGCACAAAGTTTAAATCCCAAGCTGGTAATGGTGGTTTCCTTGGAGGTTTTACATTCTTGATTTCTCTGAGGAATTGTCTGAGCAAAGGGTGCGAAAAAACAGGTGTATCAAAGCTGTATTCTGCTGAAATAGCTGATGCATGTATCTTGATGGAGGAGTAGGACAGGCCTGAATGAAGAAGTTCGGCCAGATACTCCAGAATGTTAGGCATATCTATGTTTGACACATCTTTTCCTCTTTCCGTACTCCAGATGACAAACCTTTTCCATTTTCCAGCATAGTTCCTTCTTGTTGAAGGTCTGCGTGCTTCAGAATAATGTCTTTAACTCTTTGGGAAAGTTCTGGAATAGCTGCTGTTATGTGATGTTCCATGCAGTCAGTTGTAAGGTTTTAGGTTTGGATGTATGATGCTGTAGTTGTTCTGCGTTAACATCAAAGGCATCAGGGAATTGTCCACATATTGTTCCGAGACATGCTCCTCAGTAGTGGGTACCAGTGTTGTCTTGGCCAGTTTGGAGCTATCAGGATTATCCTTGGACGTTCTTCCTTGATTTTTAGTAGTACCTTGTGTATCAAAGGAAGAGGCGGGAATGCATATGCTGTTAGGCCTTTCCAGTTGAAAGAGAGCGAATCCACTTTCCATGCTAATGGGTGGAATGTCCTTGTGCAGAATTTTTTGAGCTGGTGATTGAGAGGTGATGCGAATAGGTCTATCTGTGGCATTCCCCATTTCTTTGAGATGGTCTTGAAGATGTCCGGATGAAGCTTCCATTCGTGGGCATCCGAAGTGGTTCTGCTTAATATGTCTGCTAGGGTATTGTCTTTCCCTGGTGTTAAATAAATTTGTTAAAGTCAGACTGTAAAAATCATCTGGCATTTAAAAAAATGACAGTCAATAACAAACAGTAATGCAGGTTTCTCAGGTATCTACTATACAAATATTCTAATGTACATTAGGAGGCAAAAAACCATACACAAACTTGTACAGAATTTTGTCTGGCTTTATTCAGGAAATACATGATATTTTATAGGGTTTACAATCAGCTTTTGCCCACCTCACTGACGTGGTCAGTGACAGGGTCTTTACATCATGACCATTCATAGGAAAAATGCTGATATTACAATTTTTAAAAAGTTACTTTCCCATGAGAATATTGCAGCCTTGCAAGCACCTGGTCAGTCACAATGTCCTTCCGAGGACGTAGCCAATTCAAGGCTCTTAGATTAGTTCGAATACAATGGGTGCATGTCTTCTTTAATGCTTCTCTTTGTCTCTTTCTTGTTCACCAGCTGGACATTATCTCTGATAGTGCGCACAAGGCCGTTCTTCTGGTGGAAGCAGGAAAAGATACACATGCACACAGATTCATTATTTTCTAACTTTGCAAAATAATCTTTCACTGACAGACATGAGCCAGGCCGAGCTGGTCGCTGCCAAGGCCAAGTTTCTAATCACACAGCAGCTCATGCTTCAAGCAATAATATGCGAGTTTATTTCTACTATTATTCTAGTAAAACAGAATTAAATGCATTACATATTACTCTATTTCTCAATCTATGTGTTTCATATATGTTCAAGTTCATTTATATATATCAAACCACACAACTTATATGTCAGAGTATGTGAATACATATTTCTCTAACAGCTTATATATGAATACATATTTCTTAGCAGCTTGTATGTGAATGCATATTCTTTGGCAGCTTATATGTGAATACATATTTTTCTAACATTCTCCCTCCTGTTAATGCATTTCATTCTATTTGAAACATAAACAGTATTATTTCATTTCTTAGCTTCTTCCTTTCAAGGACTTTCAGCTAAGTAAGTCATTTGTTTTACATTTCAGATAGGCTTTAAGCTTGGTATCAACAAATTCAATTCCATGTCCTGGTACATAGTTTCAGTTACTGATATGTCAACTAGGTCTTTAACTAATTTTTCACACAGGGTATGCGCAGCAGACACATGCTCCAATTATGAGCAGTACTACACAAATTGCAATCAGAATATTCATAAGGACCGACCCCACCCCCAAATAGATTCTGGAAAAAGTTAGTCAGTGGGTTTGGGCCTGGTTCTGCCATTGCTGACACCTGCTGTATTACCTCCAGGTGACCATTGATTTCATGTTGGTTGTCTGGAATGTACGCAGCATTCTTCTTTGATAAGCGTACGTACCACCTCTGCCGCTAGGGTGAAGTCGAGCCATTCGGTTCTGTAACACTGTTCTCATTGCATTCATTTCATCAGTCACAAGTTCAAGAGCGGAAAAAGTCGCATTGCTCATTACTTGAGGAGTTTTGACAGTTTCCTCAGTTCCCAAATCGATTTGACTGCTCCGTAGGCTGGGAATATTCCAGCCCAGGATATAACACTGTCACTCAAGTCCATATGAGTCAGTTTTTCTTTGTCCTTCACAGCCGAATGATCCTTCCAGCTTGCTTCAATCTTACCCACGGATTAGCAGGTTTTTTGACTGTATTCTCGGCTTGCTGAGCTACATTTCTCACATTGCGTATTTTACCCAGGGGCAATTCTGCAGTATGTCTTATGGCTGGAACCAGATAACCCAAAAAACAACTGCGGACCAATTCTCAGGTAACCATTTATAGGCCTTTTTCCCACAAACAAAATAACAGTTTTCTACTTTAGTACTGATGCGGGTTAACCCTGAATGAAACATTATTTTATCTATAACAGATAATTGTCTATATATTTCAGGAGTTTTTGCACATCTCTCAATGTTGTTTTCATCAAGCTTAAATCTGAACCATAGTTCGTGCTACAACTAGTACCTTGGTCTACAGGTTTTATATAACATTTGTAAGACACAGTTATGTTACAGTTACTCCAACCAACCTGGAGTGTATCATTTTTAACAAAGCAAACAATTCCTTTCTGAGTAGCGGGTAAATATAATGCCACTTTGTCTTGTGATCTCACAGTACCCATGTCAAATAATAGGTTTTCCCAAGTTTCATTTATCCCCAGGGGACAGCAGACATCAAAGTCCTCCATATGCTGTGGGTATTGCAGTACAAACCCAGCAATTGAAGCGTTCATAGTCTCTACATAGACTCGTTTCATAGCCAGGTATGTGTTGAAGTTGGTGCCAGTCTATAGCCAGTTCATCATCACGTTTTATCAATTTCACTTCTGTAGTTATATGCAAGAAAACCATAACAACAAAAGGTCACTACAAACATGGTTAATAAATGTATGATCAGTAGGCCAGTGAACCAATGTCTTTGGGGTTGTTTTGCATTTTTATTCACTCTGCCTCTGGCCATCCTGTTTCTGTGGTATGTAAGTTAAAAAATGTTTGTCCAACTTAAACTCTTTAAGTGGTTTACAGTGCGTCAAATGAACCCAAGATGATCTCTCAGCAATTTTTACTGCAGTAGGTGTTGCCAATAGTACCTGGTACGGACCTTCCCACTTTGGACTAGCCCAGTTCTTTCTTTTGATGACTTTCAGCCAGATCCAGGACCCCGGGGTCAGCACAGCCTCCGGTTTTGTTTCTTCTTTGTCTGAAAAAGAGTTCAACTGCAAAACAGTCTTATTCGTTAACAATTTCTTCATATAACTAGCTAATGAGCTATCGGCCTCCAGCTCTGCAGGCATGAGGGTCTTCCATTGTGGCACACAATATGCTCTCCCAAATACTATCTCAAAAGGGGTCAAACCCCTTACATTTGGAACAGTTCTCATGCTCAGCAGTGCTAAAGGCAGACAGCAAATCCAAGTCTTTTGAGTCTCACTTATCAATTTTCTCAACTTGTTTTTCAAAATTCCATTGTATCTCTCCACCAGTCCTGCTGACTGGGGGTGATAAGCACAATGGTTTTTCAAAGAAATCCCAAAGATTCTCCCAAGCTGATGTATTGTCTGATTAACAAAATGTGTTCCATTGTCACTATAAATTCTTTCTGGTATGCCAAATCTAGGAATGATTTCTTTCACTAAGGCTTTTGCCACTGTTGCTGCATCCAGTTCCTAGTCGGAAAAGCTTCTACCCATTTTGAAAACATATCTATGATCACTAAACAGTATTTTTTCCCTTCACATTTATTCAGTTCTATGAAATCCATACAAATAGTATGGAGCGGGTAGGTGGTGTCGGAAAGCTCCCTCGCTTTGGTTTAAATGCTCCCTGTGCATGATGTTTGCTACAAATATGACATGTTGCACAAAATTTTTGTGTATAATTAAGTAAATCCGTATGTTTGGAATGTTTTGTTAACTAACTGTACCATCCCCTGTTGAGACATGGCTCTGCCCATGACTCAACAAAGCTACATATCTAAATAAATTAGATGGCAATATTGGCTTTTTGTCTGTGGAGATGTACAGTCCCTCTTCAAGGATTGCTCCTCGTTTTATCCATTTTGCTTTTCTGCTTTTGTAGCTAATGTCTGCATTGTTTTTAACATTTCTAAATCTAGAGTCTCAGAAGGTTGTAGTTCTTCATTTGAAAACACAGTTTCTAGGTCTGAGGCAGCTTGCTTTGCAGCTGCATCAGCCGAACATTCCTTTGAAATTTTATCTTGTTGTTTGGTATGGGCTGCACATTTACAAATAGCTATTCTAGTGGGTAACTGAATGGAATCTAACAGGTTCAAAATCAATTGTGCATGATTAATCGGTTTGCCAGTAGATGTTATCATTCCCCTGTTCTTCCACTGTTAGCAAAGACATGCACTGTAGAGAAAGCATACTGACTGTCAGTATATATGTTAACACATTTGTCTTTCGCTAGAGTGCAGGCACGTGTCAAGGCTATCAATTCTGCTGCTTGAGCAGACAGGTTATGTTGCAGGGGTTGTGCTTCTATGATTTCATTATCCGTCACTACTGCATAGCCCACTAGGTTCTTTCCTGTAGGTCCTCGTCTACAGGACCCGTCCACATAAAATGTCACCTCTGCATTGACTAAAGGCACATCAGTAAGATCTTGTCTGGGTGTGGTTATTTGTTCCATTTCCTGTAGGCAACTGTGTGGTGTGCCATCTACAGGAATCGGAAGTAATGTCGATGGATTTAATGTTGTGCATCGTTCAATTGTCATGTGAGGTTGACTCAATAGTATGGTCATACAAGAAAGATGTCTGGCAGGGGACAAAATGCTATTTTTCTTGCAGTAAAATTATCGCAACTGCATGAGGTACTCTCAGCGTGAGAGGATGAAACAATACCACTGAGGCTGAAGCTTGCACTGCCATAGCTGCTGCAACGACTGCTTGTACACAGGGTGGCAATGATCGTGCCACGGATCTAACTGTGATGAATAGTAAGCTATGGGCGTTGCTTGCCGCCATGTTGTTGCGTCAGTACTGGCGTCATATATCCCATACAATCTACAGTCTGGAAAAATCTCTTATGGTAATCGGAAGCCCTAAAACTAACGATGAAACTATCAGTTGTTTTAGTCTGCAAAAGCTGCTTCTGCTTCCGATGTCAATGCAGTGTTTCTTGTGCTGCCATTGGTGTTTTAAATATTAAATCAGCCAATGGAGCCGTTTCTAAGGCATAATTAGGTATCCAACCGACAAAATTAGTCGTTCCCAAGAAGGACATCATTTCCTTTTGGTAGTTGGTCTAGGTGCTTGTAAGATTGCTGTTTTCCTATCTTCATCTAATGTTCTACCTTCTTTGGATATCACATATCCCAGGTATTTAACCTGTTCTTTCCAAAGTTGCAATTTGTGTTTATTCACTTTATGCCCTTGCTCAGCCAAAAATTTCAACAATGCTATTGTGTCTTCCCTACATTGCTGCTGAGTAGGAGCTGCAAGCAAGATGTCATCTACATAAAGTAATACTTGACTGCCCCCTGGTGGAGAAAATCCCGCCAGGTTGCTAGCCATCTCTTGTGCAAATATTGTTGGACTTTCACTATATCCCTGTGGTAGTCGCGTGTACGTATACCTTTTGCCCTGAAATGTAAATGCAAACCAATGCTGGCTGTCAGGGTGGATAGGTATTGAGAAAAACGCATTGCTAATATCTACCATGGTGAAATATTTTTGTTGCGGCTTCAAATCATTTAACAAGGTATGTGGGTCTGGCACCGTAGGTGCCCTTGGTATTCGCATCATTTACAGCCTGCAAATCTTGTACCATCCGCCATTCCCGTTTGCTTTTTAACAGGAAATAGAGGAGTATTACATGGTGAATCAAGGATTCTACCAGTATCCCTTTCTTAAGTAATGCCATTATGATAGGTTTGATTCCTGTTCGCATCCTTGCTCAAAGGATATTGTCTTTTCTTGGTCTAAAGGCCGATTTTGGTGTAATAACTACTGGCCCTGCTGTTGAATAAGCCCCACATCCGATTTCCCTGTTGACCAAAGAATATCTGGTATTTTACTCAAAGCTTTCTCTTCTTCTTCTATCAAGAGCGCCAATCAGCTGTCTTCACTCTGTTGTAAGTGCACAGCTGGGCGTGCTTGCGTTAACCAATTTAGTTTCTGTTTCTGTACTCCTAAGTCCGATAATTCCAAGTCAGTTAGTTTCTCCCATCTTGTCACTTTGTCACCCAAGTCTACCCACCTAACATTCCTGTTTTGGTTAGGCTAACATGGTAGTTTATTGGATTTGTACAATTCCAAGAACTCCTGAGGTAATGAACAACTCACTACACTATTGCCCTCAGTGTCCCAGTATAAAGTCCGTAGTATTAGTCTATTTGTGGGATTCCTGAACAATTTTTGTTCATATTCTTTATCAGGCCCTGATGTGCTACAATAATATAGGGTACAATGTAACAAATGTTGTTGATCAACATCGAGGGGAAGCACCTTGCTGGTGGCTACATTCATTAGTTCCTTGGTCACTGCCCCTGGACCGGTTGTAACCAGGTCCTGGCTGTACCAATAATAGGCCTCACCCTCCGATCGTACTACAAAGCATCAGTTTGTCTCTGTGCCTCCATACCATTCATGGTAGGGACTACTGCTATGCCAAAAAGTTGCATAAGATCTCTTCCTAATAAGTTCATGGGGCATTTGGCAGAAAGTACTATTTTACTTCTCTGGGTTATACCGAGGCAGGGGTCAGTTATTGCTATATCATGGGAAAGTGGTTCCCTGTACAGCTGTCCGTTTGCTGCTTTTACTAATATATAATCGGGTGACTCAGAATGTTCGGTAACTTTGAAGGGTGTATCAAAGTTCGTGATGCTCCTGAATCACACAAAAATTTGACTTCTCTCCCTTCCACCAGAAGTGTAACTTCCGGTTTAGTGTCTGCTAAATAGAGCTCCAAGCTCAGTAGTGCCAAGTCCAAAACTTCACTTTCCCCAACTTCTACATCCGGTTGCATGTCATTTGTTTCTTCTAAGGTATTTACATTATTCCCTGCTCATTAGTCTCTCCTAATGACTGTCGAGCAGTATAACTGCCATCTAGTCAATCCTCATCATCCTTATCCTTTTTTTCCACAGGTGCCTTACTCCTGCAATCCCTTGCCAAATGTCCCTTCTTACCGCAATTGAAGCACTCACCTCTTTTCTTCCTGTCCTCATAAAACTCTGAGTTTCTGTCAGAACGTTTGTTACCCTGAGCATTTCGCTTACCCTTTTTGGCTGTTTGTACTACAAAAACTTCCGCACCGTCTTCAGCTGTGAAGACCTGCGTTTTCTTTTTCTTTTTACTGTTAAAATGTTTTTCGGCATGCCTAGCATACTCTAATAAGGCTTGGAGCCTACTCGTTCGGTGATCTATCATATGCTTCGTGATGAAGCTATTGATAGGGGCAATGCAGCCTTTTAAAAATGCATTCTTCAACTGCTGTTCATACGAGCTATCATTTTTTTGATTTTCAGGAATAGTCATACCACTATGGTTATTAAAACATTCTAATAATCTACCATAGTATGTGTCTACTGTTTCATTATCTTGTTGTACGCATTGGTTAATACAAGTCCAATCTGCCCTAGGTTTCCATTTTTCAGTAATGCGGTCTGTAAGACCCTTCAATCTAGCATCTAGTTCTGCATCACTGTGTGGGAGTGGCCTGAGCTGCGTCACGGGCATTCAGGTGCCACAAATCATGTGCCAATCTGGACCTAAAATTTGTCTAATTACTTTTCTACCTCTTCCCCATTCAGGTGGTAACTCAATCTCATGCCCTGTAAATCTTGTACAAATTTCTCAAAGTTAATTTTTGGATGGGGAATTCCCTCTGTAGCGTTCGGATATCTTCCGGTGTCCACGGTCTATACACTAAGAGAGTTGAGGCCTGGCCCTCCTGTCCTGCCTGGGTTTGGTACTTCAATTAATGGACAGATTTCCTCACTCCCATCTAATGAATCTCCGCTTGATTGCACATCTATAAGTGTTTGCCGTGTTCGGGATCTAGTTCCGATAGGTTCTCTTACAAATGGTTGTCTTAATACCCTGTTGCCTCCGGATAACGTGGGGGTCCAGCCCCCTCCGCTTCATATTCTAAGTAAGGCATCGGAGGAGGTGGTAGGGGAGGGACCAATGCTACTACTGTATTATTATCCTCTTTGTCTAAAAATAATGCTTTTGCATTTTTATTTTTCTGTTCCCTTCGGTTCACTTCCTCAATCCACCTATGTGCTTGAGGAACGCCCAACTGTTGTTGTTTTTTTGCCTGACCTTCTGCGTCAGATTTTAATTGTTTCAAAAGTTTTACTAGTGATATTTTGTCTAATTTACCATCAAAGTCATACTTATTAACCCATTTTGAAAAATGTCTCACATTATCTGCTCTTTGCAATTGCATATACTTTGCGTCTTCTGTTAGGGGCGGGTCACGTGACCCTTTAGTGCATTCATTTCCCATGTTTTCTCAAAAAAAAGAACTGTTACGTAACCCTTTCTCTTGTACCACGTGGTATCTTATTCCCCGTATCCACAGTAGTGTCTAGAATGACTGCTTTACTTTGCTTTGCTTACTTCCTGATCTATGACTCAAGATACAATACTTCGACTACCTCTCTCCCTGCTATCACAAACCTTAGCAATAGCACAGTGTAACCTGGTCCCTGATCTAAAACAAAAACAAAGAGAGGAATTCTGCTTACCCGAGCCTCCCGCTTACTGTTATACTTCTTTTTAGGATCCAGTTTTCCGCTTTTCGGCCACAGATCAGACAAGTGGACAGCCTCTTTAGATACGACAATTCAGTCGGAGGTCTTTCCTTCTTCTGCGCAGGTTTCGGTGCCACCTATATACTCTGACCTGCAGCTTACCAAGGGAAATCCGGCTCGAAGGACCAAAATGTTAAATAAATTCGTTAAAGTCAGACTGTAAAAATCATCTGGCATTTAAAAATGACAGTCAATAACAAACAGTAATGCAGGTTTCTCAGGTATCTACTATACAAATATTCTAATGTACATTAGGAGGCAAAAAACCATACACAAACTTGTACAGAATTTTGTCTGGCTTTATTCAGGAAATACATGATATTTTATAGGGTTTACAATCAGCTTTTGCCCACCTCACTGACGTGGTCAGTGACAGGGTCTTTACATCATGACCATTCATAGGAAAAATGCTGATATTACAATTTTTAAAGTTACTTTCCCATGAGAATATTGCAGCCTTGCAAGCACCTGGTCAGTCACAATGTCCTTCCGAGGATGTAGCCAATTCAAGGCTCTTAGATTAGTTCGAATACAATGGGTGCATGTCTTCTTTAATGCTTCTCTTTGTCTCTTTCTTGTTCACCAGCTGGACATTATCTCTGATAGTGCGCACAAGGCCGTTCTTCTGGTGGAAGCAGGAAAAGATACACATGCACACAGATTCATTATTTTCTAACTTTGCAAAATAATCTTTCACTGACAGACATGAGCCAGGCCGAGCTGGTCGCTGCCAAGGCCAAGTTTCTAATCACACAGCAGCTCATGCTTCAAGCAATAATATGCGAGTTTATTTCTACTATTATTCTAGTAAAACAGAATTAAATGCATTACATATTACTCTATTTCTCAATCTATGTGTTTCATATATGTTCAAGTTCATTTATATATATCAAACCACACAACTTATATGTCAGAGTATGTGAATACATATTTCTCTAACAGCTTATATATGAATACATATTTCTTAGCAGCTTGTATGTGAATACATATTCTTTGGCAGCTTATATGTGAATACATATTTTTCTAACACCTGGTACAAATATTGCCTGTAACTGGATGTTGTAGCTGAGTGCCAGGGTCCACAGCTCCAAGGTCATTCTGCATAGGGGGTATGAATGAGTGCCTCCCTGTTTGTTGATGTACCACATGACTGTGGTGTTGTCTGTCCTTATCATCAACTGGCCCTCTTTGAGAAATGGTTTGAACTTTTGGATTGCCAGTTTTACTGCCAGCATTTCTTTTAGGTTGATGTGCAGTTGAAGTTGATCCTGTGTCCACAATCCTTGCACATGCTGTGTGCCCCCCATCCTAGGTCTGAAGCGTCTGTTGTGATGGTCTGGCTTGCTTGACATCTGCGAAAGGGTAGGCCTGGGTTTGACTGGCATGCCTGAGCCCACCATAGGAACTCCTGTTTTAAGCATGGAATTAGTGGGATTTCTGTTTCTAGACTGTGTCTGTGTTGGGACCATAAATTCTTTAGGTACCACTGTAGTTTTCTCATATGTAGTCTGGCAAATGGAACCAAGATTATGCATGATGCCATGAAGCCCAAGGCCTGCAGTACTTTTCTTGCTGTTAACTTGTTCAGTTTTGTTAGTGCCAAGAAGTATAGAGGAGTTCTTTTTGTTTTCTGTAGTCAGGAATGCCATTTGTTTTACTGTGTCCAATTCAGCCCAAGAAAGTCCTTGTTTGGGATGGTATTAGCCTTGACTTTTGTAAATTGACTGTGTATCCCAGTGCTTGTAGCAAGCAAATGACCCTTTGTAAATCTGTTGTCAGCTTGCTTTTGTTGTCCCCTTGTAGCAGGCAGTCGTCCAGGTATGGGTAAATTTGAATTTCCTGAAGTCTGCAATGGGCGATTACTGATGCCAGGCATTTTGTGAATACTCTGGGCGCAGTAGATAAGCCAAAAGGCAATGCTGAGAATTGATAGTGCTCTGATCCTGCAAGAAATCTGAGGTATCTTCTGCAGATTGGTCGAATGGGGACGTGCAGGTATGCCTCCTTGAGATCTAGAGTTACCAGCCAAGACTCCTTGCCCAGCATGGGAAGAAGTTGCTGTAGGGTCAGCATTTTGAATTTTGGGACAATGATGTATGTATTTAAGGTGGACAGGTCGAGAATTGGTCTCCAACTTTTTTCCTTTCTTGGAACTAGGAATAGTCTGGAGTAGAACCCTTTCCTTGCTCTGCTGCTGGCACTCTTTCCACAGCTCTCATGTTTGCTAACTCCATTATCTGGCGTAGAGCCTCTGTTTTTTGATTTGGAGGTAGATTTGGCATTCCTCTTTTGACTGGAATAGTGTGGAAGTGAAACCGGTAACCTTGATCTATGGTTTGTAAAATCCACTTGTCCTTTGTTATGTAGTGCCAGTTCTTTGAAAATAAGGTTAACTTTCCGCCTAGAGGAGCTGCTATTTGTTCCCTGGTAGGCGGGTATAGGGTTAAGTCACTGTGGTTGTGTTGATGTAGTGGCAGTGGCCGTGTCTGTGCCTCTGTTGTTACCTTGCCACTGTCTTCCTCTGTAGGCACCTCCTCTGGATTGGTTTCTGCCTCTGGAACGTCTATTCCTGCCCCTTTGAAATTTTGTGGAGTCAGGAAAGGACCAATTTTGGCAGGCCAGTTCCTGCTAAACCTTGGGGTTGAACCTGCAAGAAATCTTTAACAGTTTGAACAGATTTTGCCTTTTCTTCCATTTTCTTCATAACCTGCTGGGCAGATGTACCAAACAAACTTGTCTTGTCCATAGGAGCATCTAGCAACTTAGCTTTAACATGATCCGGTAAAGCTTGTTCCTTTAGCCATGCATGCCTTCTTATCACTGTGCCTGTCATGGCTGATCTAAATGAAGCCTCCAGTGCATCATAGCCACATTTTAAGGAATGGTTGCTAACCTGTTGTATGTTATTTACCATATCTAATACATATTTCTTATCAAGAGATTCATCAGTGGTTAGTTTTTAGTTAACTGATCCAGCATAAACTCTTGGTATTGTATCATGTGAAACTGACAGTTTAAAGCTCTAGCTGAGAGAGTAGCTGAAGTGTAGACCTTTTACCCCATCTGTCTAATGACCTTGCTTCCCTTTCAGAAGGAATAGGGTTTTTAGCTGTGGTCGCTACTGCCTTGGGGCCCTGGGATATAGTTTCTGGGTCTGCAAGTGGAGCCTTGTAAAGGTGGTGATGAGTATCTGGCACCCTGTAAAATCTGTCTGGTTTGGTAGGGGCTGGGGTAAAGAATCTGGAGCAAGCATCATTGAAAGCATCATCCACCACAGAGAACAGGGGTATAGCCAAGGGCCTGTGCTGAGGGAGGTGCAGAAAGGTCCTAAGTCTTTTCTGGAGTCTGAAAAATCCTGTTGCTGCCATTGGAACTGTTCTCATGGCATGCAAAGTTTCCCCAAAGGAAAATTCTTCTGGTGGGAAGCAGCTGGGATGGATTCTTCAGCATCAGAATCTTCAAAATTGGAGAAGGGAGCCTCTGGCTGGTCAGTTATGTCTGATTCATCAGCAGAATCATCAGAGGACACTGGCTCCGGGGGCTCTGCCCTACGTCTCTTCTCTGCGGGCTGAGAGGCCCTGTCTGGGTGAGATTGAGATCCTCTAATTAAAGAAATTAAATCTTCTGCCAAGGTAAGCATTTGAGAACTAGAAGAGGGCCTGGATGGGGGTGGTTTAACAGGCACTGTTTTGGTAGTCTTGGCAGCTTTAGCCCTGGCGAAGGCCTTAATGGACATGGCTGCTGGAGGCCTAGCAGCACCAGGTGCTGGGGTAGAAACATCCAAGGGGATGGTGTCTGATAAGTCAACCACCGTAGTGGGTAAAATTTCTGAAGTCGTTTCAAGAGTTGTAGCAGGGGCCTCAGTTGTAGGAATAGGTTCAGCTGTACTTTGTTCAGTTTTCTCGGTTTCGGCCGAAACCGAGACACTCATGATTTGCTTGACCAAGGTTTCGGCCGAAACCGCGGACCGCGAGTGTCGGTCTTTATCTTTGCGTTTTTTGTCAGATTGGGTAGTTGGAGGATCCGACGGCATAATGTACGCAAAATCAGAACCGAAAAACTGTTCTGCGAACTCCTACCGACGCCTAAGCGTTCGTCGGTTGAAGGAAGCACAGGCCGAACAGGCTGCTACGTCGTGGGCTGGGCCTAAACAAGGCAGACAGTAAGAGTGGAAATCTTTATGAGGTATTTGTTTCCCACAGTTTAAACAATTGTTAACTTTTTCTGACATCGGCTGAGGCAAGAAAAAGTCCCCAACGGGGTACTTAGCTTTAGAAGTCTTCGAAGTAGTATTCGGTAGAAGTAATCTCTGGATCCGACCAACCGGCACTTGCGAACAGCTTCTGCTTGAGCCACGGCAAGAAAGACTGAGGAAAATGGCGTCGGCTGATGCCTTTATACCCGAAGACCAACAGAGATGACGTCGGGTGGAGTGCGACATCAGCCGAAGCCGGACCCGGACTTTGGAATCCGGCCGACTGAAGGGCTGCCTGACGACAGGACAACCCACTTGTTATGACTGCAGATGCATCCATGAAGGACATCAGCCCATTCACATTAACAACATTTGAACTGTAACAGACTAATTTGTTTTACAATAGAACCTGTTTAGTAGTTACTGAAGCAAAGCAGGATCATTATAAATATGTTTAAGCATTATTAAAATGTACATACTTAAATACACTGGAGGGGGGATTCCCAAAGTGTACTTCATTTGTTGTGGTATGTCAAACCCAAACAATAGCAAGATTGTATTTGGGAAACATAGAGTCTTAAATTGTTTATATAAGTTTCTACCTCCAGAAATTAATCTAGCTGGAAATTAACAAGAGTTTCCACTCCTGTAAAGAGTCTTCCTCTGTACAAAGAGGCAAATGGCTCCTCTAAACAAAACATCTTCTTCGTTAAAAAAAAAAAAAAAAACATACATCTTTTCCAAGGAATATATCCTCTGTACTAAGAGGAAAATGTATTTTCCAAGCAAGAATTTATCTGTAATGAAAGGTAAATATCTCTTCAAGCAATTCTCCTACTAGACTAAGAGGTCAGTTTCCCTTCTACATAAATACTGCATTTGCACTGAGATGCAAGGATCTTTGCAATGTTGGGGCACAGTTCTCTTTCTCTCTATCTCTCACTCAATTCCTCTTTAAGTTAACTCCAACAGGTGCTTTCACTCCATTAATTTATGCCTTCTACTATATTCTTCCATCATAGCAGGTATACTGGCCCAGTTCACAAGTCAAAGACAAACAACAGTTCAATTAACAGATCATGTCAGAAAGCAGAATTTTCACAATCAAAACAGTATGTTTACATAAAAATAGAAAGAAGCCACATATTTTCTTTATTATAGTATTTGCTAGTCCACAATTATCCCCTTCCTTACATAATACTCTTAAGGTAAGTCTTGGGAAATGGACATTCTATCTGCAGTACTGGTCATGTTGCTTGACCCAAACACTTCATGGCCACATTTAATGTGTTCTAAAGCCCTGTCCTGCCTAGTTTCTTCAGGAGTCCATTTAATTTGGTTTCCTGGCATCTTGGGTACCCCATTCAGTCTTCAAAAAATCTAATAGAATTTCATGTAGCCATCCAGTTTATAATCCAAGACAACTGCACTGTTCATTCTCTTTGTGTCTCCACAATAACACTTCATGTAAGCAACTTTCTTGTTTTCTTGCTTATTTATTTATTTATTTACTATTTGTTCACCAGGTAGGTGGACTGGTATCTTGACACTATTCAGCCATGACCTAAGCTCAAAGAGCAGAAAATCCATCATGGTCTTTCAACCAACAATACTATAAAGACCAAAATACTATATACAAACTGAGTACTTAGCAAAATTTACAGCATAATGGTAAGATTGAATGCAAATAGGGTAAGATTAAAAGATCCAGCCAGAGTCCATTGAGAAAACCGTACACACACACACACACACACACACACATATATATCTCATCTATGTCTCTTTTCAAGAAACACTTCAAAGAACAACAGAAATTCCTCTGGCTTTGTCCCTGATCTAAACCAGACTGAACTTTACTTCTTCCCCCTATTTTTCTCTTCTTACTATACCCCTTCCTTCTGTGCTATGTCCTCTCTGCAACAAGATTCTATAGAAGCCATCTGTATACTAGCCAGTGCTTTTTTTCCCTCTACAACCTTCTTTTTCTTTTTCTCCTTTTTGTCTTATAAATGATAACATTAAACCCTTGAGTTTACCTGTACTTGTGTGTATCTTAAACTATGCATTGACTCTATACTACTATTCTTAAACATAATTTTCATTTTTTTCTTTCCAAATATTGTTAATTCTCCTATGTATAGCAATTTAGAATTTTTAAGTATTGTATTTTTTAAGTATTGTAATTTTTTTTTTTTTTTGAAGTATTGTATTTTTAACTATTGTTTTCTGCAATTTTACTTTGCTTGGAGCTTATCTCCCTGGGCCTCTACTGAAAAGGTACATGTATCCAGCTAGACTAGCCCAGTCAACAAATGTAAAATAAATAAATATATATACGGATATATATGTCTCTACTTCATAACATTGAAATTTCATAACATTGAATTTCATAACACTGAGACCATAACATCAAAAATTCAAAATACTGAAAACCCAAACCATAGAAAACTCAGAACATTGAAACTTTGCTTCAAAACATTGAAAGCTACAAGCTACAAGTAAATAAGATTGCCTCAATCTCAGTGTACGGTGATTGTGATACAGTGATTCTTCAAATAAAAACAATCACTTACAACACAATTTAAATACATTGGATGTATTACATGACTTACTAATGCCTCCCTCTTAAAGCAATATTTCATGTATAAAAGTTATCACTATAAAAAAACTATATATATATATATATATACACATATATGGTTTTAGATGTTTTTTAAAAAGTGAAAGAGAAGTCTGAGCTGTGATATCGGAAGGAAGTTTATTCCATAATTTCCCTACAGAGTAAGTCATGTAATACATCTAATGTATTTAAATCGTGCTGTAAGTGATTGTTTTTATCTGAAGAAGTTCATGTATTCGCAAGATGGAAGCGCTAATCACATTAAAGTTTAAAGCTACTAGTTGTGCATGTCTGCAGTATTTTTTTTAATTAACACTATTAAATCCAACAACTCAGCAGGTGACTCCTTGTTCTCTAACTCTGTAGGGAAATTATGGAATAAACTTCCTTCCGATATCACAGCTCAGACTTCTCTTTCACTTTTTAAAAAACATCTAAAACCATATTTCAATAATCACTGGCTATGCACCTGTACTAACCCTGACTAATTTCTTCTCCCTCTCAGATATTAATAATCTTTCCTATTTCATACAAATATATGTATATATGTAAAATTTATCTCTGTATCTTACAGAACTGGAATACCATTCTAAAAAAAAGTTTTATTGTATTATCTTAAATTCTTTGATTTGTTTTTAACAATACTGTATAACTTCTATTCTTTTAGTATCTATTAAATATGTATTACTATGTGGAGCTTTTCTCCCCGGGCCTCTACTGAAAATGGACATGTATCCAGCTAGACTAGCCCGGTCAACAAATGTAAAATAAATAAAATAAATAAATAAAAAAATATATATATATTTATACAGATATATATGTCTCTACTTCATAACATTGAAATTTCCTAACATTGAATTTCGGAACACTGACACCATAACATCAAAAATTAAAAATACTGAAAACCCAAACCATAGAAAACTCAGAACATTGAAACTTTGTTTCAAAACATTGAAAGCTACATTGCACAAGTAAATAAGATTGCCTCCACCTACAACAACACCTAACTAACAGATACACTTTCTACTAAGTTTGTGCAGGGGGCAAGCCCCCCTGGACCCCCCCATGTAGGGGTCACTGCCCCACACAAACTCCGTAAGTTAAATATTCCAACTCCAGGATCACACTATAGTGGAAAAAAGTTAATTTCCTAACCTCAGCGTATGGTGATTGTGATACAGTGAGGTTAGGAAATTAACTTTTTTCCACTGTAGTGCGATCTTGAAGTTGGTGTATTTAATTTACTGGGGATGTGGGCAGCAGACACTCCCCCCACATGGGGGATGCAGGGGGGCTTGACCCCCCCAGCAGAAACATAGTAGAAACGACCCAACACATGCAACACATAGACCACACAGTCAGAGTGTCAAACAGTCACAGCCCTTAAGGCCAAACAAAATGCCAGACACACTTGTCATTGGTGATTCCATAGTCAGACACACTGACGTCCCGCTCACTAGACTGAGTAAGGAGAAGGTCACAGTAAGCTGCCTGTCGGGCGCTAGAATCTGCCACATAACGCAAGCACTCAGGTCTCTCAACAGCAGGTACAAGTATGACTCAGTCATTGTCCACGCTGGTGTCAACGACCTGAGACGTACCTCCTTGGACTACATGAAAAGGGACATCGAGGAGCTCTCTGATTATGTAGCCCAGGCAGGTATGACCCTGACCTTGAGCAGTATCCTACCTTCACCTAGAATGATGCCACAATACAGTGATAAGATGATCAGCTTTAATAATTGGCTTAAATTCTGGTGTCATTCAAAGGGGATCAATGTCTGTCTGCCTGGGATGACATGCTGGACAAGCCACGCTGCTTCGCAAGGGACGGCTTGCACCTGTCACCGCTGGGCTTCCGTATATTGGCAAAGGCTCTTACCACCCCCATAGTGCCTTTTTTAGGCAAGGCTCAAGTTCTAAACCTACCACCCTAGAACACCAAAAAGGAAAAAAACTAAGGGTAATGCTGCTCAATGCCAGAAGTCTCAATCTCAAGATGCACCTTTCGAGGCCCTTCTCAATATGGAGAACATCGATGTCTGTGCTGTGACAGAAACCTGGTTCAAGGCTCCTGAGAGCACCCCAGCACTAACAGGTTTCACCTCATATCATGCGTTCCGGCCCCAAAATCCGGACAACACCAAGAAAGGAGGGGTGTCCATATTCATAAAGGACACCCACACCTCAAGGTTGGTGGCAACGCACGATGCATCGGAGACCATCCAGGTGCAATTAACCATAGGCAAGACTGCTCTGCAATTTGTAGCATGTTACAGGCCACCCTCTCAAACTCAGGAACCTCACATGGCCTTCCTGAAAACATTGGAGGGATAAATGTATCTCCAAACACCATCATACTAGGTGACTTCAACTACCCTAATATAGACTGGGAACACTACTCAAGCCCGAACACTCTAACCCAAAGATTCCTGGAGTTCATAAACTCAAATGCCATGGAACAACTAGTCACCATCCCCACAAGAGGAGAAAACATACTTGATCTCATCATCACGAACATGGGATCAAAATGTTCAACACCGGAAGTATACCCCTCACTGGTGAGATCAGATCATAAACTAATCTCGCTGGAGGTCCTCATCCCCACCTGAAACAAAAAAGACCACAGTGAAAAACTTCTCAAAAGCCGATTTCACACTTCTAAAAACTAGTGTGGTCTCCTTTAAGGCCCCTGAGCCAGTGGTAAACATTACTCAAACCGCTGAATCACTTACAAATGCCTTCTACCAGCACCTACAGGACTGCATGGATCAGGCAATCCCAAACAAAACTAAGACTCTCTGTACCAAAGGCAAGCGTCCAGTCTGGTGGACCCCAGCCATAAACAAGCTCTACAACAAAAGGAGGAAGCTACTACAAGATAGAGAAAAATCCCTGAAAGGTAAGACACCTTTGATCATTATAAGTAAAAAAACTAAGAGCTCTCATAAAATCATCCAAGGCAAATTTTGAGAGAAAAATCACCAAGGACTCTAAAGACAATCATAAGGCCTTCTTTAGCTATGTTAGAAACCTAGGAGGAAACTCCCAGATATGCTCAGAATTAGTTCAAAATGATGTGAAAATTACTGAACCTACACACATCGCCAACATACTGGCTGACAGGTTCAGTGCAAACCCTCCCCCCTCCCCCCCAAAAGGAGAGATATCTATTCCAGAGGATTGTAGCCCCCCAAACATCTCCAACGCCCAGGTGAGAACTGCCCTCACTAAGGCAAAAAACACAGCATCCATGGGACCGGATGGTGTCCCCGGCTGTGTGCTTCACGAACTCAACGAGGAATTAAACCCACAGTTAGGACAGCTGTTTAATCTTAGCCTCACCTCAGGATACGTACCCAAGGAGTGGCGCACGGCGACTGTGGTCCCACTTCATAAGGGCGGTGCCTCCACAGACCCTGGAAATTACCACCCCATTAGCTTGACAAGCCTTATCTGCAAAGCCATGGAGAGGATCATAATGGAACTCATAAATAAAGACATAGGAAACTTGCAGACTTTGGATCCAACCCAGTTTGGCTTTGTCAAAGGCAGATCCTGCCTCTTAAACTTGGTTGACTTTTTCGAGACAGTCACCAAGGCCATTGATGAGGGAAAGGCAGTCCATACAGTCGACCTGGCAAAGGCCTTCGACACAATACCCCACTCAGGTATCATCGAAAAACTCATCAGCTTGAATGTAAACCCATACATCACAAGATGGGTTGCAAACTGGCTAAGTGACAGAACCCACAGGGTCAGAGTTGCTGGAGCCATGTCAGACTCAAAGCCTGTCACAAGTGGTGTCCCACAGGGCTCAGTCCTGGGTCCACTCTTGTTCGGCATCTACTTTTCTGAAGTACAAGCAAACACAGGAGGGTTATGGCTGACAAAGTTTGCAGATGACTGCAAACTGGGCCATAGTCGAAAACACATCTGACACAGATATCCTCCAGAAGGGCCTCACAGAAATGGATAACTGGTGCCAGAGCCATGGCCTGAAGTTAAACGCCAAAAAATGCATAGTCATACCCTTCGGGAAAAACAAGGTTACCCCTAGCTACCATATAGGTGGCAATCCACTGAGCACAGAAAAGTCATCAGGGATCTGGGGACCCAGGTTGACAGTAGCCTTTCGTTTGACACTCATGTTGCTAAAGTAGTTAGGAAAACCTTCTATATCGCCCACCTGATCATGAAGGGATTCACATCTAGATCAAGGGAGGTCATCGTCCCCTGTACTCATCACTCATTAGACCTATGATTGAGTACAATGCCCCGTTCAGAATGTATCTGACCAGACACCTGCTGCAGCTTGAAAGACCCCAAAAGTTCCTCACCAAAAGGATAAAGGGTCTCAAAAATATGTCTTATGCTGCCCGACTGAAAGAACTCC
Source organism: Protopterus annectens (assembly GCF_019279795.1). Taxonomy (NCBI): domain Eukaryota; kingdom Metazoa; phylum Chordata; order Ceratodontiformes; family Protopteridae; genus Protopterus; species Protopterus annectens. The sequence goes on from NC_056728.1 coordinate 1,647,631,165, forward strand.
AGCTCTATTCAGTCTCATACCGCTTGCTCAGAGGTGACCTGTGCCTGGCATATAAGGCCATGTCAAACCCAGATTTGATGAATATGCTTCACCTCAAAGAATCTACATCCCTCAGCACCACAAGGCGGAGACTTAAACCTTGACACGGTTATAAATAGAATGTGCTGGAGGGACAGATTCATCACCCAGAGACTCCCTATGCTGTGGAACAAAATCCCGGTACATGTGAGGCAGAGCACCTCTCTGGCCTTGTTCAAGAGGAATCTTGACCAATGGATGGGAGATCGCAGATATACCCCAGGGATTACTTCAGTGTCACTGCTTGACAGAGGCACAGCAAAATGATAGGCATAGTTTTTATTCAAACTAAAGGGGTGGCGAAAGCCGCATAACTATGGGCTAGGCTTATAAATGCCCTTGGGCAGATAGCCTAGTATGAACCTATGAACCTATGAACCTATGTGTCTGTTAGGTGTTGTTATATGTGGAGATGATGTTATTTATATATGTATTGTAGTGTTCAATGTAATGAAGCATACTTTCTATGTTCTGAGTTTTCAGTGTTTTGGGTTTTCAGTGTTTTGGGATTTAGATGTTTGGTCTCAATGCTATGAAAGTCAATGCTATGACATTTCAATGTTATTATGTAGACCTATAAATATATATATATATATATATATATATATATATATATATATATATATATATATATATGCATGTGAAATATTTGCATAGAGGATGACACATTAAGAAACTAAAAAAAGTTTATTAAACATATTTTATTATTCATTATATGGGATGGTAAGTTACCTAGGATGAAAAAAATACTGCAGACATGCACACCTTGTAGCTTTAAACTTTAATGTGATTAGCGCTTCCGTCTTGCGAATACATGAACTTCTTCAGATAAAAACTATCACAAAACAATTTAAATACATTGGATGTATTACAAGACTTACTAATGCTTCCCTCTTAAAGCCATACTTCATGTATAAAAGTTATGACTATATAAAAAAAACAAAACAAAACAAACAAAAAAATATATATATATATGTATACACACACACACACACACACACACACACACACACACACACACACACACACACACACACACACACACACACATGCAATACATTAAAACCAGTGACATCACTGTAGTTTAAATTAAGTAAACTAGATCTTATTTATTGTATGCTTTAATTTTTAATAAACTGTTAATTTATATTATTTAATTAAGGGGCACAGTTGAAGTCAGATATAGATTCTATGCTTTGTAATAATCCTATTTGTTAACAAGGTAGGTCCATAGGGCACAGTCTCTTTTTGAAGGGAAATGCAGGAGTAATATCTGGTTAAGTTACTTGCTCAAGGTCATGTCACACAGTAGGTAAACAAGAAGTTAAGAGAATTAAACACTGTACCACAGGCACTGTAGCTTGCAACCTTAACCTCTACATCAGCTGATAGTGTGTTATTTTCAGCCACATTGACATTAAGGAAATTAGAGAAAATAATATAAGTAATGATGTCATACAGAATTATAACGCTACAGCAAATCCAGAATCATTGCCTGCATCCACACTAAAACCACAGCTTTCAGAAACATATATTCCAGCTTGAATGTATGCCACTTCAAGTAGGCTGCAATTTTAATTAAATATTGCTGTTGTTATTATTGTTATTATTATTATTATTATTATTATTATTATACATACTGACAGTATTCGCCATGATTTTAAAATGCAGACACATGATACTGATTTCAAGAAAAGGCAAGTAAAATGAACTTATATACTGTATAATAATACAGTGTGTCATGAATAAAGACCAGGAAATACCTGTGATACTGTAACCCTTCCCATGATGCCTGTCCTTTCTGTTCAATATTGCTTGAGGCAATCTGATATGGTAAACTTGTGTTATATTTTATTTACATGAACAGAGAAGTCTGAATGCAATTAGCCACATCACAGTGTCTAGAAATTACCTTTGTTATGCATATGCTTCCTGCTTCATTAATATGTCTCTTTAAAACTGACAGAAATCTCTAGTTCTTCATTTCTTCACAACTGACACTTTCATATTGTTAATCTGTACAACTTGTACTTTCCTCATGTTAAATGGCTGAAGTATGAAGGCAGTGATTATCCTTGCCTGTATTCTGTCTTTCTGTACAATAACACTGAACTACATCATTTAATTTTCACTAGTACCATTTCACCCCTCCATCCCTACTATTCTGTTCTCACTATTCATGAGTCTTGAACACATTCAGGAGACACTTGCTCTTTCCATTACAGTCCTGCCAATTATTAAAATGATACCTACAGAAGCTCAGGTAAAACCATTTTGCATGCTAATACTACATATGAGAGCTCAGTGTAAGAATCTCAGACATTCAGGTCACTTTGAAGTAACAGAAGCAGCAGCAGTACAAAAACAGTGCCTCATCTATCGCTTACATTCATCCAGCCTTACTTTACAAACTTTGATGTCTAAATATGCATTCCACTGCAAGATACTGTATTTCTTTACTCAGTCATTGATTCTGTTATAATGGAAATGTTTTATTCTACCCTGTCTGTTTTTTCCAACATCATTAATGCTATAATTTTTTTTATTTTGTATCAGTTTTCTTATGTTCTGTGTGCCCTTTTGGATATTAGTATACTTGAAAACATATTATTATCTCCAGAATTAACATTTCAAACATAGCCTAATAAATACTCTGCTCAGTGGCAATCACTGATTCACCCTTCCTTCATTGTCCTTGTAATGCCACTATATCTGACCAGGCATACAGAAAAGGAAATGTTTCCTGAAGTCCTTTCTGTTAGAAAAATAAAGAAAAGAATAAATTCCAAGTCCTAGGTTTTTGAAATAAAAAAAGATTCTATAACGCTGTACTATACTGCCTTCTGTCAGAAGTCTAATACTAATTGCAAGTATCCTTGTATGTCTTTTACCACAAAACAGTACTTTATATATTAAAAAAACACATACAGTGTGGCATTGTGGAATCCAGCATTCTAATAGTTGGAATGCTCTGCATGGCAAAAGTAAAATATTAAGTAATTCACTGCTAAGCAAAGCAGTGTACAAATATATCTAATACTCATATAAAGTGGGTGCATATTACCTGATCATAATGTGCAACAAGGTGATATAAGGGCCTATATTAAATTGTCAAAGGCCTTTTCATCAACACATAAACAGTGAACTCCTAAAACTCCAAATGGCCACTTCAGCAAATGTTTTCCCAAGGGAAAAAATCACTTATTTAAACAAACACAAAACAAACTCTCAGACCCTACGAAGTGGGCTGTACTCCCCACCCCAGATAACTAAATATACCAACTCTGAGATCACACTACAGTGGAGAAACGGGCATGTTCCTGATGATGGCCAAGCATTTTTTACCCCTGGGAAAACATTTGCTAAAGTGGCCATTTGGAGTTTTAGGAATTTACTGTTTATGTGTCGATGAAAACGAATTCGATGAAAATGCCTTCTGACAAGGTAATATAGACCCGTTAAATCACAGAGTTGAATGTTATGACCACATTGAGTATGAGGCTTGGAATAACATTCCATTAATCTGTACCGTACTGCACTTCATATTCTAATTAGCTGATGCATTATAATTGTTTACATTAGCTAGCAGAAAATCAAGATGCCAAAGATTTCTACTTTCATCTTAGTCACCCTTTAAATTTATATGAGAACATTTCAATGTATAGACATTGGAAATGCAGTCAAAACATGCATGACAATTATTTTTTGCCAAAGAAAAATAATTATTTTCAGTCCATTTCTGTGGGTTAACAGCTGCACTATGAAACTTTCTCATGGCATCTTCATAGAACTTTGTAGATTTTGTTAATAACATTATTTCCAAAACAAACAAACAAAAAAAAAAAAAAAAACAAACCCCAATACTTTCATGAAAAACAAACCCTGGGATTCAGTAAGCAACTGTGCAGGAATAAGTTATTCCTGCACAGCAGGGACTGTTCCTGTTTAGCACAGCAGTGAGCTGTGCATATTTATGAGGGTGCGCTTCCATGCTCTAAAACGGACACTGTTTTATGTACGAGTGCAGGGGGTGTGTCTGAGAGCAGAGCTCTCGCAATACACATGCCCCCTGCACTCCAGAATTCCTTTCAGCAATTTAAAATGAGCGAGAACACTCGTAACACCCCTGTCCTGTCAGGATAACAAATCTGGTCAAAGCCATAAGGGACAATTGTCCCTACCAAGACAAAAGTTGTTAGGATGACACAGGTAGCAAAAGCACATAGCGCACACGTCCCAACCTGTCAGAGTAAGAAATGTGGACAAAGCCAAAAGGGACAATTGTCCCAACAACAGAAATGTGATAGAATAACAGGTTTGGCATTTGCAGGGATATTCTGAAGGGTACAAATAAAACAACAAAACAAATATTTTCTTCTTTGTAAATGCGATAATGTTTAAGTGTAGCTGAGCGAGTGTGCCCATTGCTTAGCTAGGCTTAGTCCAGTATAATCAGCACAAGAAGTTAAATAGCAAGAAACATCCAACATAAGGAGTACTGCAATAGTGTAGTGGTTAGAGCGAATGCTTTGTAAGCAGCCCTTCCTGGTTTAATCCCCACTGTAACCAATTTGCATTTTACATGAGAAAGCAGTACATAAACATTTTTTTTTTATTATTAGCTATTAAATAACATATATTTGTTAACCAGAGTACTGCATTAGGTCCAGATGTGAGGTATCAGTTTAACAAAGTTGTAAAACCCCCATATAAACACAAGTGCCCCATACAGTATAGTCACACATGAATAAATGCAATGAAAGCACGTTGGGAGATGTCAGGGACAGTAAACTAATTTAAATTATGTAATGAATTATGAATCAATGCCATACAGCAGGACAGGTAGCTTTCATCCTTCTAAGTTGGGAACTGCTGAATGAGAGCCCGGTGTCTGTTATTCTTAAAGTGTATTAGTTCTGGTTTAAGCACCTGGGCTTCAGGCCAGTTATTTTACATTAAGAAGGTTTGTGGTCTGCACTCTTGTGGGAGAAGAGGCTGGACTCTGCCCTTCTGAGCTGGGAATTTCTGGTTAAAGGTTTATAGTGCCTGAATATTTGAACTGTATCTTACTGAAATTGGTACACCTTGTTTGCCGTAGCATAGACTAGATCCAGGCCTGCTGAATCTAGCTTTGTTTATATGCTTGTTGTTTGTGTGCTTGTTATTTCCCTGGAATGCTAATTCCACCTAATATGTGGCTTCTCAGCGCTTCTGTGGATCACTAGTGATATCTGCATTGCTTACTGTACTTATTTCCTTGTTTCACTTGAAAGAAAGTTACTGTTTGTCATTTTTGCATTTAAGTTACCTGTAACACATTGCACTTAAATTACCTGGCACTTGCTCACTAAAGCAACTATATAAGTCAGCACTAAAAATTAAAAGCACTACACCCTCACTCCCCACTGGCCCTGGTTTTCAATTATTAAGGAATTCCCAATATTATTCTAGCATGTCCAAAGGTGAGTTGTCAATCTCCTCTCCGGTCCAGCTGGTGAATCTGGGAATCTTGAGGCAATGTTACAACTGCCTCATATACACAGACAACCCTCTCCTCCTCCCAACAAATTCCAACACATGTGAGAGATGCAACCATATAGCCAAACTGGAGGCTAAGCTCTCTCAACTCAGTACTGGCATAACCAATCAGGAGGAGAAGGAAACCACACCCACTACAATTTCAGTCTCACATAGACCTACCACGACAGCAAACCAAACACATAATCACACAAAAACATACTTGGAGGCTCTAAATAAAGATCTGCCAAAGCAGCAGAGACCTCCAAAGCAGACACCCAAGCAGCCTCTACCCCAAAACAAAACACGTGCAACACATATCTCACAAAGCCAGTGTGCCGAACAGTCACAGCCCTTAAGACTAAACAACACACCTGATACACTTGTAATAGGTGACTCTATCGTCAGGCACACTGACGTCCCGCTCACCAGGCTGAACAAGGAGAGGGTCATGGTGAGCAGCCTGTCGGGCGCTAGGATCCGCCACATAACACAAGCACTCAGGTCACTCCAAGGCAAGTACAAATATGACTCAGTCATTGTCCATGCTGGTGTGAATGACCTGAGACGTACCTCCCTGGACTACATGAAAAGAGACATAAAGGAGCTCTCTGAGCATGTAGCCCAGGCCGGTATGACCCTGACCTTGAGTAGCATCTTATCCTCACCAAGAATGATGCCACAATATGAAGACAAGATGATCAATTTCAACAATTGGCTTAAGTACTGGTGTCATTCAAAGGGGATCCAATGCCTGTCAGTTTGGGATGATATGCTCGACAAGCCACGATGCTTCGCTAGGGACGGCTTGCACCTGTCACCCCTGGGCTTTCGGATATTGGCAAAGGCTCTTGCTACCCCCATAGTGCCTCTTTTAGGCAAGGCTCAAAAGACAAACCCACCTCCATAGGTATCACAGGGGATAAGAAACTAAGAGTAATGCTACTCAATGCCAGAAGTCTAAACCTCAAGATGCAGGCACTCAAAACTCTCCTTAGCATGGAGAACAACGATATCTGTGCAGTAACAGAAACCTGGTTCAGGGCTCCCGAGAGCACCCCAGCACTACCAGGTTATACCTCATACCATGCTTTTCGGCCCCAAAACTTGGACCGAACCACAAAAGGAGGGGGAGTATTTATATTCATCAAAGATACCCACACCTCCAGGTTGGTGGAAAAGCACGAAGCATCAGAGACTATCCATGTGCAACTAACAGTGGGTAAAACTGCCTTCCAGTTTATAGCCTGCTGCAGACCACCCTCCCAAACCCAGGAACCCCACTCAGCCTTCCTGAGCACACTGGAAAATATGAAGGTCTCTCCAAACACCATTATATTGGGCGACTTCAACTACCCAAACATAGACTGGGAGCATTACTCTAGCTCCAACACCCTAGCCCAAACGTTCCTAGAATTTATAAACTCAAATGCTATGGAACAACTTGTTACCACTCCCACAATAGGGGAAAACATAGTGGACCTGATCATCACCAACATGGGGACTCTATGCTCCAGACCAGAAGTGTATCTCTCACTGGTAAGATCAGACCATAAACTAATCTCACTGGATATTCACATCCCAATCCCACCCCCTGCCGAGAAAACCACAGTAAAAAACTTCTCTAAAGCAAATTTCACACTCCTCAAAACTGAGGTGGAATCTTTCAAAGCCCCCGGGCCTGTGGAAAATATGGCCCAGACCGCAGAATCCTTTATAAACGCATTCTATGAACACCTTCAGGAATGCATGGATCATGAGATCCCAAATAAAACCAAGACCCAATCCTCCAAAGGCAGACATCCTGTCTGGTGGACCCCAGCCATAAACAAACTATACAATAGAAGGAGGAAGCTACTAAATGATAGAGCAAAATCCCAAAAGGGAAGGCATCACTGATCAGTATTAGCAAAATCTATGGGCACACATAAAATTGTCTAAGGCCAGCTTCGAGAGAAAATTGCACAGGACACTAAGGATAATCACAAGGCTTTCTTTAGTTATGTTAGGAACCTGGGTGGTAATTCCCAGATATGCTCAGAATTAGTCCAAAATGACAAAAATACACGAACCCACAGACATTGCCAACATCCTAGCTGACAGGTTCAGCACAAACCCCCCTCCCCACCAAAGGGCAAATATCTATCCCAGCAGAGTGCTGCCCCTGACATCTCAGATGCTCAGGTAAGAGCCGCCCTCTCCAAAGCAAAAACACAGCATCAATGGGACCAGGCGGTGTCCTGGGCTGCGTCCTACATGAACTCCAGGAAGAGCTAAACCCAAACATAAAACTACTGTTCAATCTCAGCCTTACTACAGGATATGTGCCCAAAGAGTGGCGTACAGCAACAATTGTCCCTCTCCATAAAGGTGGTGCCTCAACAGATCCTGGAAACTATCGCCCCATAAGCCTGACTAGCTTGGTCTGCAAAGCTATGGAAAGGATCATCATGGACCTCATAAATAAAGATATTGGGGACCTACAAACACTGGATCCTACCCAGTTCGGCTTTGTTAAGGGCAGATCCTGCCTCTTAAACCTGGTTGATTTCTTTGAAACAGTCACCAAGGCCATTGACGAGGGGAAGGTGGTCCACACAGCCTACCTGGACCTCGCAAAGCCTTCGATACAATACCCCACTCGGGCATTATAGATAAGCTCACCAGCTTAAATATAAACCCCTATGTCACTAGATGGATTGCAAATTGGCTCAAGGACAGAACCCACATGGTTAGAATTGCTGGAGCCATGTCAGACTCCAAACCAGTTACAAGTGGTGTCCCACAAGGCTCAGTCCTGGGACCTCTCTTGTTCGGTATATATTTCTCGGAGATACAGGCCAACACGGAAGGACTGTGGCTGACCAAGTTCACAGATGACTGCAAACTGGGCGCCATAATCGACTCTCCAGCCGACACAAGCATCCTCCAAAAGGGCCTCATAGAAACAGACAACTGGTGCCAGAGCCATAGCCTCAATCTAAATGCCAAAAAGTGTATAGTCATCCCCTTTGGCAAAAACAAAGTGCCCACAAATTACCACATAAGTGGTAATCCATTAAGTACAGAAAAAGTAATTAGGGACCTGGGGACCCAAGTTGATAGCAATCTCTCATTTGACAACCACGTGGCCAAAGTGGTTAGAAAAACATTTTATATAGCCCACCTAATCATGAAGGGATTCACATCTAGATCAGGGGACATCATTGTGCCTCTTTACTCATCCCTCATCAGGCCCATAATTGAGTACAATGCCCCTTTTGGGTTGTACCTTACCAGACACCTGCAGCAACTGGAAAGACCCCAAAAGTACCTCACCAAGAGGATCAAAGGGCTCAAACAGATGCCATATGCTGCCCGGTTAAAGAAACTCCAGCTCTACTCAGTGACATACCGCCTGTTCAGAGGCAATCTGTGCCTGACGTATAAAGCCATGTCCAACCCGGAATTAATGGACATGCTGCACCTCAGAAAATCCAAATCCCATCGAGCTACGCGCTTGAGAGACTTGAACCTCAGCACTGAAATAAATAGGACATGCTGGAGGGACAGATTCATAACCCAGAGGCTCCCTTCACTCTGGAATAAAATTCCAGTCCAGGTTAGGCAGAGTCCCTCATTGACTCTCTTCAAGAGGAATCTTGATGAGTGGATGGGAGATCATAGGTTTACCCCGGGTATCACTTCTGTGTCACTGTTAGACAGAGGCACAGTGCACTAACCTCGAAAAAGGGCATAGCAAAATAAATTTAAAATGGGTGGTGAAAGCCAAACACATTCTGGCTAGGCTTATAAATGCCCTAGGGCAGATAGCCTATTATGAACCTATGAACCTATGAAAAGAAAAATAAGAAATGCTAAGCATTGCGCAGCTCTGCTTGCCAGGTGTAAGCATTGTATAAATATGACTGCTAAGCAATGAGTAGCCCAGCTTTAAGCACTGCCAACCTTAGCTAGGCAGGTTTGCCCATAGCTTAGCTTAGCTCAGCATATTCAAAACCGTCCAATCTTGGTAAAGGGTGGGAAATTGGCCATATTTAAACCCCACAGGTGGGAATACAGCTCATAACTGGTTGCAGCTTCCCACTGTAGGCAGTATAGCAGGAGTTGGTGAGGGCATGTGCTTCCATGCACAGTGCTGTGGAATACAGGAGTCCAATGTCATGGTAGGACTCCTGGTACATAACCATGATGAAAGACTGCTGCAGGGCCAGTACCAAGGCTCCCAATATAATATGCATTCTCTAAATAGTAATGTTGTGTTAACCACTTTTACCCACACTGTACTACATAACAAAGTCTAAGAATGTCTGTATAAAACTGTTGTAAGTACAAGATCAGATTGTACAACCAAGAGAGACTTAGACAGAAAACACTGAAAAGATAGACAGCAATATCTAAATAGCACACTGCAATGAAGCTTTAATTGTATTTTTAGCAGACACGGCCATGGTTCAAATCCTGGGAGTGGTATGAGCTATATGCTTAATCATACCTCTCAACTGTACAGATTTTTTCAGAATATCCAGATAATTGGCTCATATTTTCTTTTTGTTTCTCTGTCCCCCTGTTAAATGAGTGCGATAATGTCAGAATTGTAGTCACTAAATAATGACAAACATTTGATTTTCAGACCTCAAAACCTTCAGAAAATGTATATTAAAACAAATCTTGTCACTCTAGCAACTCTCTAAGTTTATGAGAGCAATTTTCAAAATATGTCCTTATTTGTACCCTCATGTTGTCAAGCTTTGTCCAGAGTGTGTGCATTAAGAGGTTGAGAGGTATGTGCATAATATTAACTCGGAATCTGGGAATATGTGTAGAAACAGTCATGTAGTGTTAAAACACATTCCCTCCAATGATCTACCAGGTAAGAGATGTAGAATTTAGCTATAAGACAGTTGAAGTATACACTGTGTACAAACATACCATTGCCCAAACCAAGACCATAGGGTATTGTAATAATAATTGTACATTAATGATTAGAGCAATAATCATTAAAGTTGTGAGTACTACAAAGATACATAAGTTGTTAACTGACATTCCCCCCTCACCATATCTGCAACAATAGTCTCAATACACAACTCAGTGGGTATGTTTACTCTAAACCTACTGTTGGGACATATGTCCTATTGTTCAATAAATATTGAAATGTGTTTCTATTGATGTTCCATGTTGAAATGCTATCATTGCTGGCCTGTTGCTATCAATCTAACATGAATGCTATTGCAATGACCAATGTGGTTCCATATATGCATGTGTTCTGTTTGCTATGCAACTGTTCCAAATCTGGTGTTTCGGGTTAATGGGAATATCTATGCATGCTGTTATAACTAATCCTGGAATGTGTTGTCTATTACTAACCCACATATGTTTTAAAACTGCAACACCATAGCACATTTGGGAAGGCTGGTCCCAGTGGACCCATCTTTCCCACCTCATCTAGCCATGGCACTGTGCCCCAGCACACCTGGGACCAACCCCGGGACCTCTTCATCCACTGGTCTTGCACCACTTTCAGGTGGAACCAACACAGGGGATGGGGCTCGTCACCTCCCTGCAAATGGGCACAGACAGGATCCTGTCACCTGTAGTCAGGTCCAGGGATTGGTGCATAGCGAGCTCTGAAGGGAGTTTGGAGATCTGCTACACCAGCTTGAGAGCCATGTGGTGCATTTAGAGGGTCAGCTTGCTCCTCCTGCTCAGCCCCCAGGACAGCTACCTTAAGGGCCATGAAGGTGCAATGGTGACTGCCCATGGATGGGGACCTCAGTCCCACTGTTTCCATTTGGGAGCTCATGGGCTTCTGATTTCCAAACACCCCTCCCTATCCAAGGTGTTTACCCCCCACATGTGTTATATACTGCCCCTGTATGCTGTCTTGTCTGTCTTCATACCCAACCTACCTACTCAAATATACCTACTATCCTTCCCCAACATCCCACTCTCACCTTAAAAAAAGGTCAATCTGTTCCCAAAAAAAAAATGTGCCCCATACATAGCTGTCCATTTTGCACACATGTCTACTGGACACATGTAATACGGTCTAATTGGCTTCACAACACATTATTGTTGTCCTCACCCCTCTCTCAGGGATTTGAGTGTCCAAAACTACCTCCAAATCCAATGTATATGCACAGATTGTGCTGTAGAACAAATGGACAGCTATTGACTTTCCCTACACATCCCTAGCTACTTTCCCCAATTGTCTTTCCCTCTGCATTCCCCTTTTTTCATCACTTTCCTATCACCCCTTCTTTCTTTTCTTTTAAAGAAATTAGCATGAGGCAAGCGGGAGTAAGCACTTTTAAGCAGTAGTAAGTGGGATTAAGCCTGTTTACGTGGCGCTAAACAATGCCCACACAGATTAAGCACTTTCAGGCTGTCTGTAAGCATATTTAACCAGACGTTAGCATTGCTTACTGCTGTGCAAACCCACTTACAACTGCTTAAAAGTGCCTTAATTGCTCTGTATCCAACAGCCCCTGTACTGCCCAGCAACAAAATAATCAACCCTTGCAAGTCTTGAACCCAGGACCCTGTACACCCTAGCCACAGCGATTTACCACTAAGCAATTTGAGCTCTACATATGTTTCATGTTTTTCAAACATATATGTAGACTTTCATATCTCTCTCTCTCTCTCTCTATATATATATATATATATATATATATATATATATGTATAAACATCCATATGCCTATACATATATGTCTATATATATATATATATATATATATATATATATATATATATATATATATATATATATATATTGCATTTGCACACCGGATCCACACTCTGAACCTGTCACTGCAAAACATCTGATCAAAGTCACTGTTAATGGAGGTGAAGGAGCTCAAAATAGGGATCTCTTGTAATTATTGCCATTACCCCTTCCTCCACAGCTGAAATGATCTGTCTTGCAACACAATAAATAGCACTTGCAAGTTTTGAACCTAGGACCTTGCCAACATAGCCACATCATGTTAACAGTACACCATCTCAGCTGTAAGATTTCAAGTTGATTTCTCTAACATATCATACAGAACAGTCAGTCTACCATAGGGAATGTACAATGTGGAAGCACTAAACATTCCAATGATAGATATATACACACACACACACACACACACACACACACACACACACACACACACACACACACACACACACACACACACACACACATATATATATGTGTGTGTGTGTGTGTATGTATGCACATACATACACATATGAATATATAAATTATTATAGACATATATAAAAAGAGTATATATATATATATATATATATATATATATATATATATATATATATATATATATATATATATATATATTATAGAGGGTGCATAGCATATCAAACAGCCATTAGTCCTACAGTTGCCACCTTTTCAAATGGACAGTGTCTGCGTCTTTCCTACAAATGAGAATTATTGCATGAAACATATACCCACACAAAATGCAAAGGACAGGACACTACACACAAGTTTGTATACATAGAAATGTTTGTGTACTATTTCAGTTGTTTATGCCATTTCTTATAGCAGTTAGGTGTGTGAAATACACAACTAATTAATGCAACTCTCAAACAAAATATATGATACAGTAATCTGCAAAACATAACCTACTTTGCTGTCTAGGCTAAAGACTTCAAGTAGTACAATAGTAAAAAACACACTTGCCTTGAAGATAAGAATCACTCATCACTTAATTACAGATGTAGTTCATCAGCCTCCAATTACACTCTGTACTTAACCCCTAGGGGGAAAAGTATAAGTTGTCACAATGTAAATGTATCTGTTACATAACAATACTTAACTTAAGCCGTCACTATCACACTGACAAACAGAACTGTGTGTAAGACAGTAAGCACTAGCCTACTACTGTTCCCATGGTAAAGCATATGAAAATGTACAGCCATATACCCTAATTAATTCTTATTACTGATATCCTTCACATGTTATAACAGCCTAGGTTAAAAACATGTAATACCCCTCCCCCATAAAATGTCTTATATTGGCATATAACAGTGTTCTCCATACTCTGACTTCTGAACTGTACAGGGTCACATATGTTTTGTCCAGCTGTAGCCCTCATACATATGGACCTTCCCCACAATTTGTGTGGGAGTCCACAACATCACCGGAATGATAGCAGGAATGTCAGCACTAAGTAATGATAGGCCATTACCTATCAACCTTGTATTGTGTAACATCTGGACATAGCCTGGTATATAGGTGGAGTACAAAGGTTGAAACTCAGGGCCATATTTGAAATATTGCTGTTATACACTGTGAAATTTGCTGATGTTACAGGATTGGGTGCAACATACCCTTACTCAGAAATATGAAATCAGAAACACAAATGAATGTTGCCATGTACTGATAGCAATCAACAAAGAGAATGGCACTGATATATCAGGGACAAGACCTGTGTGGGGAACAGACAAACCATAAAAACTAGCATGTACACACAAATCCTGTTAAACTAGCAGTATTCAATGCATATAATAGCAATACTCACACACTATCTCTAGGTCTGGAACCTTATACAGACATGTAGTTGGCCTGTGTCTGCAAGTCCTGCGTAAGAGGTATTGCTACCTGCAGTCTATAACACTGCTGCCCAAACACAAGAAGGATTTCTTCCATACAGGAAAGGTAAAGGGACAATGCCCACATGATGTAATAATTTATAGTAGTGGGTTGCTATGACATTGACTATTAGAAGTACTATACAGCTGACTGCATGCTATTATCAAGTGAGGAACACCAATTGGTGCAGAGGTCATCACCTAATCATGAGAATCACCTACAAAAGTCATGCTGCAACCTATTCAAACCAGCTCAATCCCTGTAGGGAAGAGAGACAGAGATAGATAGAGAGAGAAATAAATCAAAAAGCAAAAACAAAAATAATACTAAAAACAAAAGTACTACTAAAAGGAAAAAAACAAACCAAACAAGGAAGACAACCAACTGGTACACAGAAGAGAGCACAATAATAAAACAGGTATGTGAAACATGTCAGCATGTAATTGAATGTAGTACTTGGTCTGAAATAATGGGATAGATGATGTTGAAAGATTTTTATGTGCCATCCAGACTTGCTGTAATAATGTCTTGCTGAACAACTGCTATGGACATAGCGTCTGGCCCTGTGGGCAGTGGGCCATACCTGTCAACCATGTAGATCTGCACAGAATGTCAAGATTTAAGCCATCATATAGTGCTTGTTCTGTTCCTCCAAACATCTATATTAGTCTGGCAAATAGCTGAAGGTGGAAGCAATGAAGTCATGATAGACAGATGAGTTTCAGACCTCACCATATTCAGAGCAGTCACGGTAATGTGAAATGTATCATGAACAAACTTCATAGGTTTGTAATAGGCATATCTAAGATCTGTCCCTATATACCCCCCCCCAATGTTAGGCTTTGTCCACATGTGATGCTCTGTTTTGTAGCAAGGCAGAACAGTTCAGCTGTGGAGGAAGGAGGTTCAGAATGTGGATCCGATGTCTGAATGCACTATCTACCTATATATATAAATATATATATATATATATATATATATATATATATATATATATATATATATATTTTTTATTTATTTATTTTACATTTGTTAACCAGAAAATTCCGACTGGACCAGGTCTATTTTCAGTGGAGGCCCGGGGAGAAAAGCTCCAACATCAATGTATACAAATACAGTACATCCAGCATAATACACAAAACAGGTTACATAATGTATGCTGAGCATAGTAATATAACAAGAATTAATAAAAACACTCCAGGTAAAAGAAGATATAGAACATGGGTAAAAAGACAATGTCAGTCATACATTGGTAAGAAAAGAAAATATATCAAGTAAGATTTTACAGTTAAAAGTACCCTTTCAGATGACCAAGCCTACAGGGGATCAGAGCTTCAGCATGTGATCAGAGAGGAATTTGGGGAGTTAATATTAGTATGGGTAGGGTTATGTGATACAAGGGCATAACCAGGTACTAAGAAGGTGCGATTTGAGGGAGTTTTTGAATATGGATGTGGAGGGAGCAGTGGACACAGATAGGGGAAGAGAGTTCCAATTTCTGGTAAAGGTGTGGGAGTAGAGCGCTTTCCCTGCATTATTGTTAGCCTTGGTGATGGAGAGGAGAGATTTTTCACTGGATCTTAGGTACCAGTTTGCATTATAGATAGTAAGTAGGTTGGATAATGAGGGTTTTTTTTCAGGATATTTGAGAATATTGTAGGCTGTGCCCAGCTGGTGATAGTTAAGTAGCTGTAGTAGCTCAAGTCATTTTAGTTCTTTTAGTGCAGCACAGTGACGGGTTCTATAGGTTGAGTTAATAGCAAACTTGGCTATTTTATTGTAGCATGATTCTAGTTTGTCTAGGTCACACTGTCTGATTTGGGTAAAGATTGGTGCTGCGTATAATAGAGTTGAGAGGAGGTGGCCTTGTGCAAGAGTGACTCTTGCTTTTTGTGAGAGAAAGGACTTATGCCTGTATAGGGATCCTAGTTTTTTGTGTACTAGTTTTATGGTATGTGAGATGTGAACATCAAAGTGGCGATTATTGTCTATTTCAATGCTCAGAAGTTTGGTGTGGTTAGAAGGGAAGATGGTGGTGCTGTCCTTAGATTTTATGGTAAAGGAGAGTTTTTTTTTTATCTATTAGGGGTAAATAGTAGCAGTTTTGTCTTTTTGGGATTTAGAATTAGTTGGATACCCAATATCCATTTTTCTACTGAGATAAAGGTATCTTGAGTGAGTGTATGTAGGGTGGTGGGAGATGAGGCAGAGCAGATCAGGGTTGAATCATCCGCATATTGTATGAGTGTGGCATGTTGTGTAGAGCATTTGAGGTTATTTGTGAAAATAGAGTACAATAGCGGGCTCAGTATAGAGCCCTGTGGGACTCCTATGGTGGTTGGAAGTTGTGAAGACAGAGTTTCTTTCCCCTGGACTGATTGTTGCCTGTCAGACAAGTAGCTTCTGAACCAGGCTATAGTAGAGGAGGTGAAGGATAATGATGTTAGCGAGTCTAGTAGAGTGGAGTGGGAGACCATATCAAATGCTTTTGAGAGGTCTAGGAAAATGGCTGATACATATTTATTATCATTCCTGTGAAGGTTTATATAATTAGTGAAGGATAGGAGGGCTGTGGTAGTGCTGTGATGTGGACGGAAACCGTGTTGTGTGGTAGATGGTAGATTGTGTGTGTTAAGAAATGTCATCACTTGCAAGTGGATGCATTTCTCAAGAATTTTGGATAAGGGGCAAAGGATGGCAATAGGTCGGCAGTTGGAGAATTCATAAGAATTACCTCCTTTATGGAGAGGAATGATGTGAGATACTTTCCAGAGTTTGGGTATGTAGGATTCTAGTATGGAGCGGTTAATAAGGATGGAGACAGGATATGATAGGGAGTCACTAGCCATTTTTAGGTATGCAGCAGGTATGTTATCAGCTGCTAGTGTGGTTGGCTTTAGTTTTAGGAGGACATTTTTTTTCCATAATAAATCTTTATTGTTATATTATTTTCAAACACAAATAAGAACAAAAATAACATATATTCACAAATCAAGCATTAACTAATATCACTAATAACCACACTCTATACACAATATTTACAAGAATGCTTCCATGTAATACAGTTAAATATAAAAAATCATAAGAATAAATGCAAGTAATAGAAAGTTGATTACTAAATTCTCTCCACACACATAAATAATTATTAATATTTCCAAGTTGAAAATACTATGCTAGTATAATATTAAAAATCTGTTCCCAAATTTTTGGATTATTAACATTTTTATTTTGTGGGTTTAATAGTAATTTATGAGCCAATATATGTTTTGTCACTAGAACTCTAAAGTTCTGCCATGAAGTTTTAGATGGGTCTAACCAATTTGAAGCTATATAAAGCTTCATTAATAGAAAAATATTAATATATATAATAATTTGTGATTTAGGGATCTCTCTCGGGGGAATATGCAGAATCATAAATTTCCATGATAACGTTGTACTCTGGTAACCCACCGTTTGAAGTTGGATCTTAAGGGAATTCCAAAGTTTGTAAATACATTTACAACTCCAGAACATATGAAGAAGATCAGCTGGTTGATTCTTACAGTATGGACAAGTTGGTGAATTTTTGGGATTAAATTTATGCAGGGTAAGGCGTGTATAATATGCATTGTTCCAAATCATCAACTGGATATATATTAATTTTTGAAGAGAAGTAGATTTGATGGTCAAGTCAATTGCTTTTAACATATTACTTCTATCTGTCAGTAACATTTTCTCTTCCCAGTAGTTTGATAACAAAATTTTATCATGAAACTGAAATTCTTTAATTAATTGATTTGCTGTCGTGATATATTTAAGATCCTGTTGGAGAGCTTGCCACAACAAAGAACATCTATTAATAGCCTCTTCTTCCGGTTTAAAACTTGCAAAATAGCTTATAGTGAGTTCTCTAATTTTCCTCAGAATAACCAGATAATTTTTAGGTAATAGGAGGAAGTTTTTGATAGTTGAGGTGGGCACTGGTGATAGGCTCAAAGAGGGGGTGGTGTGGGATAGGTTAGGTTGTGACTGAGATAGACTATTTTTGGTTATTTGACTGGGCAGGGCTAAGATGGAGTTAGTAAAATAGTTATTAAATTGAGAAGCTATGTCTAGGGTATTGTTAGTAGAGATGGGTGCTGGGGTTGTGGTTTTGCCTGGCTTTAGTAGGGAGTTAATGGCATGCCAGAATTTTTGTGGACTATTTAAATATTTCCTTTCGGTGCTAAGAAAATAGTTTTCTTTGTTTATTTTGGATTCAGCCTTGGCCTTGTTTCTAAGCTGTTGATAGTATTGTCTGGAACTAGGGGTTTTGTCAGTTTTCCAGATTTTCCAGGCTTTATCTCTAGCTTTTAGTAAGGCTCTGGTGTCCCTATTTAGCCAGGGTGCATAGTTGGCTTTAACTCTGATCTTTCTGCTGGGAGCTAGACTGTTAAGGATGTTAGAGAAGGTAGTATTGAAGTAGTCTACTGTCTGGTCTAACCCGAGTGTCCGTAGTGGTTCCTAGTTGCAGTGGCTTAGGACAGTATTTAGGTATCTTGGGGTAAGGTTACGGTCATCTCGTACAAATTTGTAGACTACTGGTTTGGGGTGATTGGAGTGTTTCTGGAGTAGGAAGGTGGGGAGATGATCACTTAAGTCATCTGGGAGACAGCCTACTGTATAGTTTTGTTTGGGATAGTTGGGTTAGTGCACAGTCCAGTATGGATTCTCTCTTTGTTTTCTCATCTATTCTAGTTGGTTCTTTAATTAGTTGAGAAAACCCATATAGATTGATATGAGTAGAGGGGCTTCTGGAGTTACAGGCTGCCCAGTCAGTGTTAAGGTCTCCTAGTAGGATTGTTTCCTGAGGTAGATTGTCCTTTGTCCAGTGTAGGATGTCTTCTATTATGAGCGAGTTGTTGCCTGGAGGTATGTAGCAGCATATTATATTGATCTTCTTGGTGTTTTTTATGGACAGGACAAAAAATAGGACTTCGGCATTTTGAAAAGTGGGTGGTGTGGTGTGCAGGAGCTGGAGGTTAAGGGTGTTTTTAAAGAGAATGGCCACTCCTCCTCCTTTCCTGTTTGTTCTATCAGATCTAAGTGTATTTATAGACATGTATGTCTACATATATACATACACACACACACACACACACACACACACACACACACACATATATATATATATATATATATATATATATATATATATATATATATATATATACATATATAGGTAGACGTATGTCTACATATATACAAACATTTTATATATATATATATATATATATATATACACACACACATATAGACATGTATGTCTACATATATACAAACATATATATATGTAAATACATTTTCCCTACTGTTGAATGACTATGATACGTTTGAGAAAAAAATCACATATATCTGCAGCTCAGATGGCTTATTGGTAAATTGCTGTGGCTATGGTGTGCAAGGTCCTGAGTTAGACACTTGTACGGGCTGATAATTTTTTTTCAGGCCAGAACAAGGACTGTTGGATACAGAGTGATTAAGACACTTTTAAGTAGTTGTATATGGGTGTGAAATGGACAGTTATGTATGGTGTGAAATTCTTTTTGGGAACAGATTGCCCTTTTTTGTTAAGGTGAGAGTGGGATATTGGGGAAGGATAGTAGGTATATTTGGGGATGTAGGTTGGGTCTGAAGACAGATGAGACAGCATACAGTGGCAGTACATGTCACATGTGGGGGTAAACACCTTGAATGGGGAGGGGTGTTTGGAAATCAGAAGCCCATGGGCCCCCAAATGGAAACAGTGGGATTGAGGTCCCCACCCATGGGCAGTCACCACTGCTCCTTCACGGCCCTGAAGATGGCTGTGCTGGGGGCTGAGCAGAAGGGGCAGTCTGACCCTCTGATTGCACCATGAGGCCCTCAAGCTGGTGTAGCAGATCTTCTAATTCTCTGCAGAGCTCCCTATGCACCAGACCCTGGACTTGACTTCAGGTGGCAAAATCCTGTCTCTCCCCACTCCCAGGGGGATGAGCCCTATCCCCTGAGGTGGTTCCACCCAAAGGTAGTGCATGACCAGTGGATGAGGAGTTCTCAAGGTGGGTCCCAGACATGCTGTGGCCTGGTGACACAGCCAGTTGAGGTGGGAGATGTGAGTCTGCTGGGAGCCACCTTCCCAAACATGCTATTGTATTGCAGTTTTAGAACATATGTGGGTTAGTAATAGTCAACGCAATCCAGGATTAGTTATAACAGCATGCATAGATATTCCCATTAACCCAAAACACCAGATTTGGAACAGTTGCATAGCAAACAGAACACATGTGTATATGGAACCACAGTGGCCATTACAATGGCATGCAGATTACATTGATAGCAACAGGCCACCAGTGATAGTGTTTCAACATGGAACATGAACAGAAACTCATTTCAATATTTGTTGAACAATAGTATATATGTCTCAATGGTAGGTTTAGGTTCATAGGTGCATAGGTAGGTACCAGGCTATCTGTCCAAGGGCATTTATAAGCCTAGCAGGAGTGTGTCAGCTTTTGCCACCCCATTGATTAATTAACTGATCCTCTGTCAAGCAGAGCCAATGAAGTGATCCCAGGGGTGTATTTTCTGTTACCCATCCACTCGGCAAGGTTTCTCTTGAAGAGTGTTAGTGAGGGGCTCTGCCTGATGTAATTTGGAATTTTGTTCCAAAGCATGGGGAGTCTCTATGACAGGAATCTATCCCTCTAGCATGTTCTACTTATTGTTGTGGTGAGGGTTAGCTCACTAGAGCACGTGGCTCACAGTGACTTGGATTTCTTTAGGTGGAGCATATCCATCAATTCTGAGTTGGACATGGCTTTGTAAGTCAGGCAGAGATCACCTCTGAGTAAGTGATATGCCACTGAGTACAGCCAGAGTTTTTTCAGTCGGGCTGCATAGGACATATGTTTGAGACCAGTAATCCTCTTGGTGAGGTACGTTTGTGGTCATTCCAGCTGTTGGAAGTGTCTTGTGAGGTACATCCCAAATGGGGCATTGTACTATATGATGGGTCTAATGAGAGGGGCACTATAACCTCTTTATTTCTAGATACAAACCCATTAGTAATTAGATGGGCCACATAGAAGGATTTCCTAACTACTTTGGCAATATGATTGTCAAAGGAGAGATTACTGTCTACCTGGTTCCCCAGATCTCTTATTACCTCTTCTGTATTAAGGGGGCTGCCACCTATGTGGTAATTCTTGGGTGTTTTGTTTTTTCCAAACAGGATGACTATGCATTTTTTTGGCATTTAGCTTGAGGCCATGACATTGACACCAGGTGTCCATCTCAGTAAGGCCCTTTTGGAGGATGTCCATGTCAGCTGGAGAGTCAATTATGGCTCCCAGTTTGCAGTCATCGGTGAACTTGGTTAGCCATACTCCTCCTGTGTTTGCCTGTACTTCTGAAAAGTGTATGCCGAACAGTAGGGATCCCAGGACCGAGCCTTGTGGGACACCACTTGTGACTGGTTTAGAGTCGGACCTGGAGCCCGCTATCCTTACTGTGTGAGTTCTGCCTGTAAGCCAGTTGGCAACCCATCTCGTGACCTAGGGGTTTATGTTCAGACTGGTGAGTTTTTCTGTAATACCTGAGTGGTGAATGGTGTCGAAAGCCTTGGCAAGGTCAAGGTAGGCTGTCTGAACCACCTTTCCCTCATCTATGGCCTTGTTGACTGTCTCAAAGAAGTCAACCAGGTTTAGTAGGCATGATCTGCCCTTAACAAAGCCAAACTGGGTTGGGTCAAGTGTTTAGAGGTTCCCAATGTCTTTGTTAATGAGTTCAGTGATGATGCACTCCATAACCTTGCAGACCAGGCTAGTCAGGCTTATGGGGCAATAGTTACCAGGGTCAGTTCTGGCCCCTCCTTCGTGGAGAGGAATAACCATTGCTGTGAGCCATTCTATGAGCACGTTGCCTGTAGAAAGGCTGAAGTTGAACAGTGTGTTTAGTTGGGGGGTTAGTTCGTTCTGTAGTTCATGCAAGACGCAGCCTGGGACACCATCTGGTCTCACTGACACTGTGTTTTTGGCTTTTGAAAGGGTTGTTTTCACCTGTGCGTCTGTGATTTTTGGGATACTACACTTTTCCGGTATTGTTGTGGGCCCTTTTGGAGGTGAGAGGTGGGTGAAGTTTGCACTGAATCTATTTGCCAGGATGTTGGCAATATCAGTAGGTTCAGTATATTTTGTGCTATTTTGCACTAGTTCAGTGCATATCTGTGAGTTGCCACTTAGATTCTTAACATAGCTAAAGAAGGCTTTGTGGTTATCATTTGAATCCTTGGCTATTTTTCTTTTGAAGTTAGCCTTGGATGATTTCATGAGGGACCTCAGTTTCTTACTGATACTGATCAGGGATGTCTTTCCTTGTTGGGATTTGCTTTTTTTCTGAGCTAGTTTCCTCCTTCTATTATATAGCCTGTTTATTGCAGGGGTCCACCAAACTGGTTTCCTTCTCTTAGAGGAGTGAGTCTTGGTTTTACTAGGGATGGCACAATCCATGCTTCCTTGTAGGTGCTCATAGAGTGCATTTGTAAAGGTTTCTGCATCTTGGGCAGTGTTATCCTATAGCTTGGGGTCTGTGAAACTTACCACCTCTGTCTTAAGTAAGGTGAAGTTTGGTTTATAAAAGTTTTTTACTGTGGTTTCCTTAGTTGCGGGTGGTGGTGGGGTGTGGACATCCAGAGTGATTAGTTTATGGTCTGATCTAACCAGTGATGGGTTGACCTCCAGTGTGGAACACTTGTCACCCATGTTGGTGATTACCAGGTCCAATATGTTTTCACTTCTGGTAGGGGAGTTTACCAGCTGATCCAGGGCATTTGAGTTGTTGAATTCCAGGAAGCGCTGGGCCTGGGAATTTGTACTCAAGTAGTTTTCCCAGTGAATTGTAGGGTAATTGAAATTGCCCAATATCAGGGTGTTTGGTAGGACCTTCATGTTTTCCAGTGTCTCCAGAAAGGTGGAGTGGTGGTCCTGGGTCATGGAGGGTGATCTGTAGCAGGCCACAATTTGCATTGCAGATTTTCCCAATGTTAGTTGTACATGGATGATCTCAGAGGTATCATGCTGCGTCACTAACCTGGAGGTATAGGTATCCTTGATGAATATGGATACACCCCCCCCTTTTGTGTTTCGGTCCATGTTCTGTGGCCGAAACGTGTGGTATGAATTGTAGCCCGGTAGTGCTTGGGTGCTTTCTGGAGCCTTGAACCAGGTTTCAGTTACTGCACAGATGTCGACATTCTCCATACTGAGGAGTGCTTCGAGCGCATGCATTTTGAAATTTAAACTCCTGGCGTTGAGTAGCATAACCCTCAGTTTTTTGTTAATTGTGTTGTTTACGGAGGTGGGTTTGACTTTTGAGCCTTGCCAAAAAAAGGCACTATGGGGCAGCAAGAGCCTTGGCCAGTACTCAAAAGCCTAGGGGTGACAGGTGCAAGCCATCTCTTGTGAAGAAACACGGCTTGTCGAGCATGTCATCCCAGGCTGACAGACACTGGATCCCCTTTGAATGAACCAGAAGCTTAGCCAATTGCTGAAATTGATCATTTTTCTTTAAATTGAGGTATCATTCTTGGTGAGGGCAGGATGCTACTCAAGGTCAGGGTCATACCAGCCTGGGCTACATGATCAGAGAGCTCTTCCATGTCTCTTTTCATGTAGTCCAGGGAGGTACATCTCAGGTCATTCACACTGACATGAACAATGACAGAGTCATATTTGTACTTGTTCTGGAGTGACCTGAGTGCTTGTGTTTTGTAGCGAATTCTGGCTCCCGACAGGCAGCCAACAGTAACCTTCTGCTGGTCCAGCCTAGAGAGTGCGACGTCAGTGTGCCTGACTATCAAGTCACCTATTACTAGTGTGTTAGGTGTGTTATTTCAACTTAAGGGCTGTGATTGTGTGGCACACTGATTTTATGTTTTATGTGTTGTCTGGTTTGTGACGGGAAGTGCAGGTTGTTTGGGTGTCTGCTTTGGAGGTCTCTGATGCTTTTGCAGATTTTTGTTTAGAGACTCTGAGTATGATTTAATGTATTTATGTGTATTTTTTGCCAGTGCTGTTTTAGTAGGTCTGTGGTGCAAGTGTTAACCTTCTTCTCTTGACTGTCTGTTCCAGTCTTGGGTGGAGACAGCTTAGCTTCCAGTTTGGCTGTATAATTAAATCTCTCGGATATGTTAGTGTTTTGTGGTATGAGGAGAGGGTTGTCTGTGTACATGAGGCAGTTGTAACATTGCCTCAGGATACCCAGATTCACCAGCTGGACTGGAGAGTGTACCTGAAGTTTCCCTTTGGTCATACCTGAATAGTAGGGTGAGCTGCTTAGTCGCTTGGTTGGTGAGGGGTGAATAAATAGCCCTGCCCTGCTGAGCAATCAGTGTCAGGGTATATTAGTGCTTGCTATTAGGTCTGAGCAAGTGCTGGGCTGTAACATGCTTTTTGAGTGCTTAGGTTGAGAGTTAGACTAGTTTCAAGGTAAAACTGAAAAGGAGACTTAGTGGAGCCAGGAATAATTTAACCATAGCTAACCGGCACTGCCCGGTGTGCAAAACCATGCAAATGCGTTTTTATAGTAGGGAAATTAAAGAGATAGAAATTAGCCCAAAATGGCCAATAACTACTAACTTCTGGGCTGGAACCACTCCTCCAGGGACAGATAGGTTGTTCAAAGCTCCCCTCTCTCACAGGTGAACAGAGAAACTTCCTTCTATCCAAGTAAGGTATGAGCAACTCAGAAACTAGTATCACAGCCCTGAATTCAGCACTAGCCTGAAAACTGAACTATACTAGCTTAGAAAAGCGGGGAAACAAGGATTTTTTTTTGTTTGTTTTTTTTTTTTAAAAGATAAGGCAAAAACAGTAAAAAATACACTTAAATAGCTTTAAACGACTACAAACGATCAGAAAAGGTTGTAGACTACAACAGTTAAACAAATTATTTAAACAAGAAACAACTTTTTAAAAGTGCAGGCAGTCAAATAAGTACAATATGTGAAAAAAACAAGCTTTTAAATCACAATAAATGCTGGAAAATCTGCTTTTAGGCGGAAAACAGTTAAGTGCAGCAAGAAAGTACAGAAAACTGATACTTAATCACTCCAAAGTCTCTCTCCTAAGCTAGAAGGCTTGTATCAGTTTAAGGCTTTCTAGTGCTACGAGTAGGTTAGTTACAGGAAAGATGGAAAACAAGCTCAAATATGGTCTTTTAAACCAGAAAGTTGAAAGAGATGGACAAACTGTCCAAATGGTCAATAAACTACAATTTCTGGGCCAAGAACCTCTCCTCTCTTGGTAGACAGGCTACCTAGTGCTTACCACTCGCACTGATAAGCTAGAAGACTTTCCTCCAACACGGAAAGGCTTGGGGGGCTTAGAAGCTTACAAAGAGTCCTGGATATAGCAAATCTGTACCTGGTGGCACGTGACAGGACAGTGTGGTGACTATGGCAAGTGTGTCTGTAAACAGCAGCTATAGCTAGATGACCAGCAAGGCACCAAACAGGCAGATTTACAGAGGTGATCATAGGAGGGCTGCTGGCCATCATACCCCTGGCAGGAGTGCCACAGCAGGTGTCACCAAATGCATGTTTCAGTCCATCATGGAGGCACAGGCATGTATGGAATGTTACACCAGAGTTTGAGGCTCCAGAGGGTTAGTCATTCTGCTGTACTTGGCGACATCCGTGATCTTGCAGGTGCCCACCATTATTTTGCAGAGGCCCTGGATAGACAATTGGGTGAGATGGTGGGAATCCTTGACTGTGCAGTGTCTATGTAAGAGCATATGGTGGGAGTAGGGTGACAGCCACGTGGACGTAGGTCAGCAACACCAACAGGTGGAGATCTACGTGGACATGCAACAAGTCTCAGCTGCTCCCGTAGTGGCAGTACCAGCCCCAGCACTGCAAGGGGGTGCTGTCCACACCACAGCACAGCAGGCCATGTGCATGTGGTTCTGGTCAGTCTCAACAGGGACACGGATCAAGTGGACATTTGTCATCATCAGGGGAGAGTCCCATATCTGGGCTTGTACCTGGTAGCACCTGTGGAACCCCTGGCAGGCGCAGTTCTCATGTCCATTGCCAGACACGGTGAACTGTACACTCTGCCATGTATGGTCTGCAGCTGTCCAACAAACCCCTGTATAGGACAACCACATGGCAGAACTGTGTGCATACATATACACACACATCCCTAACACAGCTAGGGCACCTCCATACCTACACACACCACATCTGCACAGCCCAATTGATAAAGAACCCCCTAACACACACACACATGATGTCAACCAAATGACTCAGCCTAGGTCTCTGGCAAACCCACAACACACCCTGTGCATATGATGATACCTGTGCCACATACCTGTCATCCATACCATTGATGCAGGGACATGCTAATATGGTTCTGATGTACAGGGTGAATGTGCTAAGGTTTAGCAATGTAATGCTGTGTAACATGTTTTCAGCTGGAAAGTTTAATGCTTACATGTCAGGATGTGTAGCTGTCCAGCCATAATGCATTATAGCTATTATTAACACTGACTGATTGTGGTCTCCATAATGTATTTAGTTTGTGTTGTAGGTGTCTGTGTGTCAGCAGAATGTTGGTCTGCTGTTATTTCCTACAAGGGGTATGGCACTGTGGTGACACATTATGTCATCATATCCTGGGTACAGCTGAACACAAGTAACAGGTCTGTATAACAGTTACTGCATGTGCCACATGACTGATAGGCCTGAGGGGTGTATGCAGGTGATTACATGGTGGCTGATGTTAACAGCGCTTCTACAGTGGACAATGGTAAGTGTACC
>NC_056728.1:1647663184-1647675684 GCF_019279795.1 Protopterus annectens
GATGTAGCAAAACCCACACTGCAATGGATCATGTCATTACACAATCACCCCAACACCCAAACAGGATACTGATGACACACACTTACCATTATTGAGTTTCAAACCCCTGCCTGATTACCTATTGCTATTACAGTGTTACGGAATTATTGCACAAGCCATGGAGCTTACATTTTAGGAAGTTGTCCAAAGGTATCTTTGAAGGTCGGTAACATCAGCAACAGTGCTAAAGGAGGGATAAGGGAAGTGTAGTAAGTGTGAATGTCCACAAAAGCAGGTGTTAACAAAGACACGTTATTACAGCTGACAGAATCAGGATTAGAACTCCTACATAACTAATTTGCTACATTATAGTATTACACAGTTATCGCAAGTGCAACAGACTTCATATGACTGAAATATGGCCAATGGGTTATTTCAAGGTGAATGACATCAGCAGGCATGCTAAAGTAGAGCAATCGGAGGTGTAGTAAGTGTGAATGGCTTCAAAATCTTTAATCTCCATGCACACACACACACACACACACACACACACACACACACACACACACACACACACACACACACACACACACACACACACACACACACACACACAGACACACACACTTTCCAGTGCTGAGATGTATAGGTTCAATGCTTCACAGGTATGTAGTAGGTGAATGGGCCATAAGGCTGTACAAGACTAGGCAAAGGGAATACCTTGGCATCAGGCAACATGACAATAGTCTCCAGTGTGAATCAGGGGTGTAGTCCCTGGAGTCATCCCCAGGGGTGGATATTGTATTCACCATCCACTCATCTGAGTTACTATTGTGGGTGGCCGGTGATGTGCACTGCTTCCCATGTATGTGATCTATATTCTGTAACATGGACAGTGTCTGGGTTGTGCACATGTCCTACATACATGTTCTTTGACATGTGGAAGTGTACTTGAGGTCTCTGGGGCATGTTGTGTGGACAGATTGCTATCTTCTGATGTAGCATTCCTGACCTCATTTGGTGAGACCTGGCTATGGAACTGTGGTTGTGCTTGCACCTACATTGACAGCATGATACAGGTATTCAGTGGAATTGGTGGTGCTGGTCCATGCAGGGCATGTGTATAAGGCATGGTATTCCCTTTGTGGATTACATTTACAGACTCAACAGTTGTTGTAGGCCTCCAGTGTGTAACATAGCAAAAGGGCCACTGT
This sequence comes from Protopterus annectens, assembly GCF_019279795.1. Taxonomy (NCBI): domain Eukaryota; kingdom Metazoa; phylum Chordata; order Ceratodontiformes; family Protopteridae; genus Protopterus; species Protopterus annectens. The sequence goes on from NC_056728.1 coordinate 1,647,664,378, forward strand.
AAGCACGTATTTGTCTACTACATGGAAGGAACAGGGTGCCATGTCCTTTTACATGCTGGATAACACACACTCAACAAGCATGTAGTCCACTGCAATCACACTGTGGTTACTATCTGTGAGGCAATATGCAGGGAACTACCAATATAGTGGTTTCTGCCTAGCCAAGTGTGTTTGTGCATGAGACATGGGTGGAGAGTGTTCTCTGAGTAATAGAAGGGTTGCTTATATTGTTCACCAATCCATAATGTCACTTGTAGAGCTAAGGATTGTCTCCAAACTCTGGACCCCACACAGTTCAGGTTTGTAAAAGGAAGATCATGTCTCCTAAACCTGATAGACTTATTTGAAGTAGTCACCAAAGCCATAGATGAGGGTAAGTTGGTTCACACAGCCTATCTAGATCTTGCCAAGGCATTCAACACCACCCCCCACTCTGGATTTATAGATAAACTCACTAAACTAGGTATAAATCCCTATGTCACAAGATGGGTTGCCAAATGGCTTACTGAAAAAACCCAAACTGTGAAAGTAGCAGACTCCAAATCCGACTTCAGACCAGTGACAAGCAGAGTACCACAGGGTTAAGTCCTGGGTCCTCTCCTGTTTGGTATCTACTTCTCTGAAGTACATGCTAACACAGAATGTCTTTGGCTAACTAATTTCGCAAATGACTGCAAACTAGGAGCGATAATTGAAACTCCTAACGATGTGGACATCCTACAAAAGGGCCTCACTGAGACAGATGCCTGGTGTCAAAGTCATGGCCTCAAGCTCAATGCCAAAAAGTGCATTGTCATCTCCTTTGGTAAAAACTCTGTACCCATAAACTACCACACAGGTGGTAGTTTACTTAACACCAAAAGTGTGATAAGAGGCCTTGGGACACAGGTGGACAGTAGTCTCTACTTTGATAATCACATTGCCACAGTGGTCAGGAAATCCTTCTACATGGCACACCTCATCACAAAAGGATTCTCATCCAGAAAAAAAGAGGTAATTGTTCCCCTCTACTCATCACTCATTGGACCCATTATAGAGTACAATGCCCCTTTTGGTATGTACCTTACAAAACATCTACAATAACTGGAATGGCCACAAAAATACCTCACAAAGAGCATTACTGGCCTCAAACAGATGCCCTATGCAGACTGTCTCAGAAAACTTCAGCTTTACTCTGACGCATATCGCCTACTCATAGGCAATCTCTGCCTAACATAGAAAGCTATGTCAAACCCAGAGCTGTTGGACATGCTCCACTTAAAGAAATCCCAATCCCTCCAAGCTACACGCTCTAGGGACTTAACCCTTGTCACCACAATAAACAGAACATGCTGGAGGGATAGACTCCTGTCCCAGAGACTTTCCATACTCTGGAACAGACTACCCATCTATGTCAAACAGAACTCCTCATTAGCACTCTTCAAGAAAAATCTTGATGATTGGATGGGAAATAGGAAATTCACCCCAGTGATCACTTCTGTGGTTCTGCTTGACAGGGGCACAGGAAAATAATTTTCTTGGGTGTCGAAAGCCAGGGTACCTTTTTGGCTAGGCTTATATAGGCCCTAGGGCCAGTAGCCTAGTAGCTACCTATGAACATTTGAACCTATGAACCAGTTTCTCTGGTGGTTGACATCTGTTGTCCTTGTAAGGTTGACATTGTGACATACACTAGGTCCTCAACATAATGATTTAGCAAAACCCAGCCACAACGGATCCTGTTATTACACAATCACAGCAACCTCCACAGAGGATATTGATCACACACACACACACACACACACACACACACACACACACACACACACACACACACACACACACACGTGCCAGTACTGAGATTCAAGCCCCTGCCAAGCTATGTATTGCTACTATAGTGTACTACATTTATTGCATGCACCACAGACTGTATAGGTGAGGGCCATCACCAGCCCTTGTAAATACTGGCATTGGGTGATGTAGTGGGTGAGAGATCCCAAAAGTAATTTTACCCTAACCACAAATTTACCAGGGGGGTTTAAACCTCTATCTAACAATCATTACAGACCATTATGGTTGCTCATTTACCACATGCACAACTGATCTGACATGGTTTAGGGTTGGCAACCGGTACTTGTAAGGTGGATGATATCTGCAAGACTGCTAAATTCAGGTTCTGATTTGTGTACTGGGTGTACATGAGGCCAAAATCTTTGTGGCGCACATACAAACACTTGCCACAGATGAGATTCAAACCCATATCTGTGTGATTATTGCTATGACATTGTTCCGCATTTATAGTGCATGCCATAGAGTGTACATGTTGGAGAGCTCTCCACAGGCATCTTTGAAGGTGACTAACATCAGTTGCAGTGCTAAAGGAGGGGTAAGAGAAGAGTAGTAAGTGTGAATGTCCATAATATCAGGTATTATCAAGGACATACACACTTTCTCAAACAAACACACACAGTTTCACAGTTGCCATGTCTGGGATTAGAACTCCTACCTAACTAGTAATTTATACTATAGCATTACACAGTTATCGCAAGTGCCACAGAGCTTATGGGGTTGGCCCTTGTCCAAGGGGGTATTTCAAGGTGGCTGACATCAGCTGGCTTGCTAAAGTAGGACAATGGGAGTTGTAGTGACTGTGAATGGCCTCAAAACCATTAATCTCCCCACACACACAGTTTTACAGTTACCATGTCTGGGATTAGAAATCCTACCTAATTAGTATGTCACATTACAGGATTATGCAGTTATCGCAAGTGCCACAGAGCTTAGGAGGCTGGCCTTTGTCCAAAGGGGTATTTCAAGATGACTGACATCAGCAGGCTTGCAAAAGTAGGGCAATGGGAGGTGCAGTGACTGTGAATGGCCTCAAAATCATTAATCTCCACACACACAAAGCTTCACAGTTGCCATATCTGGGATTAGAACTCCTGCTTAACTAGTATGTTATATTATAGCATTATGCAATTATCGCAAGCACCATGGAGCTTATGGGGTTGAAATTTGGCCAGAGGGTTATTTCAAGGTGACTGACATCAGCATGAGTGCTAACATGGGCAATGGGAAGTGCAGTGTGTGTGAATGGGCCACAAACCATTCCTCTGGAAACACACACACAGCACTCAATCACACACAACTTTACATTTGACAGGACTAGGTATACAAATGCTAGATGGATACCGATTTGTACTTTCATGTAACAAGTTATCACAAGCACCACGGACACTAAAGGGATGAGGGTTACCAAAAGCAATGCCTACAGTGATTAACATCGGCACATCATGGGATATTGGCCAATTCGATGTGTGGTGGGTGGGACAGGCCTCATGATGGAAATTTCTCTATCACTGTCTGTCTCTCTTTCTTCCCCACATTTCTGTTTGCGTATGTTTGACATATTATAGTGTGTTGGCCTTGGATATGTGTGAGTATTCCTATTCAATGTGTGTGCAAAGCATGAATGGTGTGTAATTTGGTGTGTGTGCACAAACAGATATGTATAGTCTGCTGTTGTTGTCAGACATTGGCTTAATTTCTCTAAGTGTAGGCGCATGCCCAGTATGATCTTCTGTATTGAGTGTGTGAATCCATTCCAGGTAGGTTGTACTCCAGTCCAGGATTTGGTGTTCCACATCTACACCTAGCCACCTTTTTCTTCAGGATATCTGTAGATAGGTTGACAATATGGAGTCACAATAGAGTGAAAAATAGTGGGGTACTGTATCTATTGTGTCTGTGCAGCTTGTGTTACATGGTTGGTGTTAGCAGAGATATTCAGACATATGTACTGTTTTACACTGTGTTGTATTATGTCGTCAACTATTGGCAGGTATACGTATTTGCTCACAGTTATTTCATGGGAAATACAAGATGAATGAAGCTGTGTCCAGTATTGTAGTCTGCAGTCGACATATTCTTGCACACTCATGCCATTCTGGAGGGGTAGCTGCAGACACTTGCTGATGGGCCTGTGTAAGTGGCGCAGCACCTTGGTACTGTGGTGGCTGAGGATTCCCTGCTTGTACATATATCAACGTAACAGAATGGCCACATCCTGCTATGACCATACCTCTCAGCTGTACAGATTCACCCAGGTTACCCAGAGGCTGGGCTCATATATCTGATCAGTTCCCCTTCACATTGTGGTTTACGATCAGGTTTGTAGCCACCCATTACTGGGTTTGCAACCAGGCGTAATATGGGCACACATCAGAGTTTCAGACTTCACACACTCCATTACGTGCATGCTTCTACACATCCCCATTCTGTTATTCTATCCTCTTCCTAACATTATGCGAGTGATATCTGAGAAGTATCCCTATAGTTGTCCCTTCATCCCAGCAGTATTTAAGGGTTGGTCCACAGTTCATGCAGTAGGACATGGTGGGCAAGCTACTCAGATTTGTCAACATGGCCTTGCATTTGTGTTCTGTGGACTATGTTATGTTGTTAGTTGGGACCCCATGAGATAACATATACTGGCAGTATGGGTGAGGCACAGGCCTTTGACAGAGGACCATAGGGCTTTTGGTAGTGATGCAGGCCATTTGTAGCAGGCCAGTGCAATTTGCCACTCCTACATTCCCAGCCTGAGCCACTGGATTCCCTTGGGTTGACAGGGTAAATGTGCGAGGTGTTAATGGCAATAGGTCCTGTCCATATGAATCCATTGGTCTGGATACTGGCAGGGTGCTGCTTACAGCTAGGGACACACCTGCATGGGACACCTCTTCATCATGCTGCATTCTGTGGGCATTCCCATACAGAAGTGGGGGTCATACTGCACTCATTCTCAACAGCAGGGCTATGCCCTGTGACAAAACCTGTGGCTGATGGTGGGGTGAGCTAAGTGCATGTGTGATATGGAAGCTTCTTGCAGCTGACTCACAGATATACCTGGGACATTCCTCTTATGCTGCCTTTTGTGGGGACATAGTATTCCATACTACACAGGCAACTAATGTGCTGCTACCTGTATGTACAATTCCAAAGGTGTGTGAAGATGACAGTTACATTTTATGTACTCTGTCTAGGGTACTTCCACCTGCGTACTGTGTATGTCTGCCCACATTCATGGCATGTCCATCTTTCAGAAGGTGACAGATATTGACGTCTGTACAGTGAGTATGGATGATGCTGAACTGGGTATTGCTGGGATGCATTGTGGTTGGCACTGCAGTTGTCAGAACATGGCCCTGTCATCAATAGTACTGGCCATAGGCAACCAAGACACAACCCTCCATGCCTACATGCTGACCACTTCCACACAATATAGAACACACAACAACCTAACACACAGACCCCTGCATATTGTACACATGCAACAATCTATCCTGTAAATTGGGCCAGCTCAAGTAATCTGTGCTCCACTGTTATTAAACCCACATGTACATGTTACTGCATTTCTACATAGGATTGTTTGAGAGGGCACACCTGACAACTGTAAACATTTGCTATGACTTTAGTAGTATTTCAGGTACTCTGCTGGCTTCCATTTTGTTTTGTATTCTGACGTATCATGCAGAATAGAGGCATATCAGTGGAGTACAGCTCTTAGGTTTTATTGACCTACATTTCAGTTTCAGACTTCTTACACTTCAGAAATAACATACAACTGGCAGACCTGTTGTAGTCTGTCTGTGTAGGTCTGGAGAGGGGCTGTTCACCATTGCCATCAAATGGAGGCCTTAGCACAACCTTTCTTTATTTTCATCTACACCTGTCCTGCTGGCTGAGGCTGGTGGTGGGTATGTGAGCCTCACTGACATGCATGTGTGTGTGTCCTATGGACACACATTTGAGCTACCACATGTACTGAAGTGGGATTTGTCACCTTGTCTAGTACTGCCTACTTTGGTGACACCAGTATTCATTCTGGATTTCATGCAGGCCATATAGGTGTCCACTATCTGCTCCCAAACCATTCAGCCACCCGATTCCCTTGCATGCTCACATCCATACCATAGATACAACTAGCAGAACATACTACTCAATTCAGCAATTGATAGGAAGAGTGACTTACCTTGTGGCTGTGCCAGTATTCAGGATGGTGCTGGAAGGCTAACTATGTCAGATGAACATATATACATGGTAAAGCACAGGTAGTGTCATGTTTGGCATCCCTTTTACTGTATGTGATTGTCAGACAGAGGTGTCATTCCCAGAGTCCCTACCATGTCAGTGTATGTGCTAGGCATTGCCTCTTTGCCAAAGCCTGGGCATACTGAGCATGCCTCCTTCTGCCTACATGGGCAGGCTCAGGTTGTTCCTCCTCCGAGTCCCTCTATGCCTGTGATGGCCTTGGCCATGGTGGGGGCTGTGTGACCCTGCCCCGTGCTGTTTCTGCTGCAGCTGTTTCCACAGGATCATATTGTGTAGCATGGCACATACAATGAAAATGTGTGTACATGTAGCTGGAGAGTACTGCAAGGCTCCACCGGATATGGCCAGGCAGCAGAACCGTGACTTGAGCATCCCAAACACATACTCTACATTCCTCTCAATCTGGAAACAGCAAAAATCTGGACAAGGCCCATGAAAAATAGGTACAAATCTGTACGCTGTTTAACATCAAATTTGCATACATAATTATGTAACCCCGCCCACTACAATGGAATTGTGGGATACCAAATTTCAAATGCAAACTGAAGAACTGACAACCAAAAAATGGCACCAGAGTCCCCCTGCAGCCATTCCAATGTCCTGTTACCTGGCTATTTCGCCCCATTTACCACAAACACTAGTGTGCATACTGCTTTACTTCTACAACGATTATTTGGATTTTATTTTTTTATTTTTACACTATACAGCACAATGTACAAACACTAATAGACATCTGTTAAACAAAGCAATACTGTCTCACAATGAAAATAGACTTGGCATTAAAAATTCTGCCCTTGAAACTCACATTCATTAAAATAACATTGAAACCTACACCACATCCAAAGAAACTGCATCTGGCCAGTAGTGCATAAAAATTACCTTTAGGGTGTTTTCAAATCATTGGCCCCTTACATACAAAACAAGAAACATACACGTGTTCTTTGATACACCTTCCTGACTTTAGTAAATTATATTCCTTGTATAATACAACACACTTGTTATACACAGCACATTTTAAATTTGTTTGAGCATTTTTTCAGTAGGCAATGAAACAAAATGCATGAACCAGTAATGACAAAACTGCCCAGTTAAGAACATTTCCATCATAAAGGTCTACACACACACACACACACACACACACACACACACACACACACACACACACACACACACACACACACACACACACACACACACACACACACACACACACACACACACATTATACATATAAAAATAGAATGACAGTAGTGTAAGGCATAGGCTTCTTGCACAGCTTCTTACACTTATTTTCAATTTAAGTTTTTTTTCTTTTGGGGGGGGGGGGGCAAAAGGCCAAAAACCAGGGACACATTTTAAACATTGCTAAATTTTGGAAAGTTGCTAGAATAAAATGTTGTGTTACTAGCAGGTCTTGGAACACAGAACCCTATGCACTGCAGTCAGGGCAACATACCACAATGCCAAATCAGCAGCTTGTTTCCAAAAAGAATGGAAGACTGAAACCTAAATGACTATCATTTAGTGAATTCAGTTCTCACTTCTCACCATAGTTCTCAACCTCTTAGCACATAAAAACCTGGACAAAGCCAACAACGGGGGAATACAGCCCCAAAATAGGTACAAATTTCAAATAGTGATCTTATAAACTTAGAAAATTGCTAGAATAAAAGGTTTTGTTACCATTTATTTTCTGAAGAATATGAAGTCTGAAATTTAAATGCCTGTCATTATTTAATAAATTCAACCTTCACCTTCAGTGATTTGTCACAAACATCCTGAAACCACAGATTTTTTGAGGAAAAGATCAAAAAATTCACAAGTGGTGGTGGCCAGGGACATTAGGCTCTTTTTACCCTATACCCAGCGTACAGGGTTTGAGTCTGAGTACTCCAGCCACCACTACATGCTCTCCCTAACCTCATTTACATGTAACACCAGACCTTACTCTATTCAGTAGACTGTGTTACAGATCAGAGGGATTTGTGGGTATTTTATGAATAGGGACAGCACTGCCCATTACATATGGCACCTTGCACAGCTTTAAGTACTAGTAAAGGTGACTGTAAATCCCAACCTTGAGTTTTACAGTAAGCCAGCCATTTTTTGTCCTTAATCAACCTGTACAATCTCCTACTCACTTTTATGCCTTCATTGTCCACCACATTCTTCAAGAATGTTGCCAGTATTTTAAGTCATTTTTTTCTTCTGTAATTGCTATATATTTGCTTTCCCTTTTGGATAATATCTCTCCATACCTTACCATCTCCCATCCACATACACTTTCTATTCTCTCCCTTTGAAGATTCTGACCCTAAATATCTGTCTTCTAGTTACAATATTTAGTGCATCATTTCATCACAATTACACAATTATGACAGCACACAGAGGACTACCACTAGGGGTTAATTTGTGAAGTGATGGATACATTACTTTCGCCAAATTAAATAGTTTGCTTGTTACAGTTTTCATTTCATAATAAACATCCTGCTCATCTGTGTTATTTCTGGCATGTCATTGTAAGTATCTTTGTATCCAATATCCTCTTTTCTCCTTAAGTTATTCACGGGTCAGTGATATTACGATATTTCATAAAAGGTAAAAAAGTATATTGGAACCCATGCACAACCAAGGCTTCTGCCTGCCGCTGTGTGGTTTCCATAACAAGAAACTCTGAGGAAAAACATGAAAGGCTTTTACTGTTATGAAAAGAGCAATGTAGAATACATTCAGATGCAGAGCTCCAGTGAATTGTACTATTCTTTGTTTTACATGCGTGGACACACACAGACACACACACACACACACACACACACACACACACACACACACACACACACACACACACACACACACACACACACACACACACCCTTTCTTACCTTACGATTCAACAGTCATAGGATATCTATCCACATAATGAATGAAAACAGCTCGCTTGCAGCTACGATGGTTTCCGATGAACTAAAACAGTAAACTGCTTCCACACCAGCATCTGAACAGAAGACTTGCTTTCCGATCAATGAAGTTACAACAGAACTGCTTCCAAAATAAAGTTTTCTGATGATAACTCTTCCCGCCGCTTGCAGCATTTCAACAGCCCAGCCTTAAATGTGTGCAGAGCTATTCCGATAGGCTGATAGCACTGACGGCGCTGACGTCATCGCGCATGCGATGACGTCAGCCAAAACACCATGAAAATGTAAAAATAAGTGGAAAAAATCGGAAATGATGGGGTGCCTTTTGGGAATTGTGGCACCCCATCATTTGGACCCCAAAACTCGGTAAAAACCGAGGAATTCGGGATGGTTGGGAGGTATGATACTCTATTATGATTCTGGTTTGTGCATGTGCCTCATTATATGGAGTTCTTGTTCGGCTGTGTGTGCATTTCTCCAGTGCATAACCAGCATCCCCCACTTGATGGCCATATGGGATGTCCCCACTGGCAAATTTCTGGTACAGCTGTGTCATATGCCAGTTGTGGGAGTCGTGATAGCTTCCAGGGCTGCCAGCACACACATTCAAGATAATGCCCTGTTCATCACACACAACCTGGCAGTTGATGGAGGGGAAGCCCTTGTGGTTTATGTAGACTCTATCCCACTTGCCAGGTGGTGCTTTGATGTACATGTGTGTGCAATCTATAGCACCCATTACCTCAGGGTATTCTGCTATTTGGTGGAAGAGATGCATATTGCTGGTCAATGCCTCACTGGTGTTGAGGAAATATATGTGTTTACTGGCATGTGTTAACATGACATCCAAGAACTGGTGGAGTACCCTGGATGCTGATGCCTGTAAGACCCCATGATCTCCCCAGTTGCTTTTTGGAAGATACCTGTGGCTAGTATTCTTAACCCTACACATACCTTGGTATCCACTGGGATGGGTCTCCCTCTGTTGGTTCTGTGTGTGAGGTGTGGCTGGTACAGCTCAACAATTTGCTGTAGAATGTCCCTGTCCACTATATAGTGCTCCACTATCTCCAGCTCATGTAGCCCCTAGTAGGTTACACTGGGTCTGTACACTCTTCTCCTCCTCATTGTGGGTTGGTCGTCAGCATTCACATCCTCACCACCCTCAGCCTCTTGCACATATTGATGTATGAGAGTGATAGCAGCCCCTAACATTTTGTTAGTTTTGTCAGGTAAAATTTCCCCAACTGTGTACACCAATGGTGTAGAGTTTGTGGAAAAACTAGAGTGAAAGGTGTTTTCATAGTTTAAAGTAGTGTGCTGGGCTGCTGCCTGTGTAATTGGCTGATTCTGATATATTTTACCTGCCAGCTATGCTAGTTCTCCTTGATTGACTTCCGACTGCTCTTTTCCCTTCCCATCACCTTCCCATGTAAGCCCCGTGGTGCACCGCGCATACCCAGTGCTCAGATTTGAACAGAGCTGCTATTTCCTGTTTTTTTTTTTTGTTTGTTTAAAACCCAGTGTGCTGGTTTAGGCAATGTAAACACTGCTAGGCACCCTCAGGCACAACCCCCTTCCTTAGCTGTGGTTAGCTAAGGGCAAACACAGCCCACAGAGCTCCAAAAACCTTACTGCATGCATCACACTCCCCCTTATGAGGTCATCTACCTCTTATACTTATACCATGGTGTTGCTGCACCTACACGGTTGGGTGCAAGCTAAAACTGAGAGGAAATCTGTGATTCAGTATCAGTCCCCTCATTTGCATAAAACTGACTACTAATGCACGGTTACAAAACTGACACTCACTCTTCTCCCTTAGCAACCTCTATTCCTTGGTATTGTTGTCTTATGCATGCCATTGACTATCATGGCAGAATGCTGATTTGGGTTTAAAAGTTTATTTCCAACTTTTTTCCCTTATTTTTGGGCCAATCCCATTTGTGCACCAATGCCCTATGCTTAAACGTCCGAAATTGGCCCAAAAAATTATTTTTTTATAATTTTGCAACCATTTCCCATGCCAATGGCCATATATTTGGCCATTGGCATGCCTATTACATTGGATACATGTTTTCTTTAGAGCTGCCATGCCTACGTTTTGTAATTTGCAGAAATGTTTTTGGTTTGTAACCGAATACATTTCTGTAGATTACAATATTCCTGCACAGATGCCTGCCTGCTTCCTGGAACATTAATTCACCTCATTTGCATGATTTTCACCAACAAATGGGGTAATTATCATACAGGAGCTGTGTCCTTGCAGGAAGAGTGTAGAAGTGCTTGTGCATGT